>NW_005195348.1:0-1217 GCF_000372725.1 Emiliania huxleyi CCMP1516
GGGCAGGATCATGATCTCGCTGACCACGAACCACGCATGTGCCGGGATCGCCATGAAGCACAGGACGGAGCGAGCCTGCTGCCTGGGAGGCGGGTGCTTCCGAGCGGCGTGTGAGGGAGAGCGCTTGTGGCTGCGCTATACAGGGCTTGGAGTGCCACTGCGCCTTTTGCGAGACACCCTCGCGGGCGAAGTTGATGCATAGCGCAGCAGTGAAGATGGCTTGGATCCCCGCGATGGCGAACATGTTGTAGGCGACCGATTTCTGCTTGACCTCGTCGCAGACCGGAGCGCCGCGAGGCTGCTTTGCCGGGCACTCAAAGAAGTCGATGCCGTACGCGCCGAGGATGTTGGCGGGGAAGGTCGTCAGCATCGTGCCGATGAACAACCCCCACGCGCCCATAGCGGACAGTGCAATCTTCGCGGTAGGCATGGCACCTGCGTTTCGCAGCCGCAGCGGCGGTGATGGTCACTCTCAATAGTCTCCCACTCGCCGGTTTGCGGCAATATTCGCGGTGTGAGCAGCAAGTGCAGGAGTGGTGAGAACGGATTGCTAGAGGTGGCCGTGCCCGGAGGCAAATGTTCTTCTCCCATCTCTCTTCACAATGTCCCGACCGATTCTTTCTCGCACACAGCACCGGTGTGCCTTCCATTTCACAGTGCTCAGTGGCACAGCCCGCGTTACACAATCTTGATTTTGGTCATTTGCGCCATTTGGTACCTCTCGGCGCCTTCCAGAGGCAGCTGCGTCCCCGCTGAATAGACGGGGGCACTCGGCAGGTGGCGCGGTGTGCGCCCGTCCACTCGGCGGGGTCTCAGCTGCCTCTGCGCGTCCTGGGGAGGTACCAAATTGTCGCCGCCGGAGACGACTCGACGCCGCTGAGTCCTGAGATCGGAGATCAAGCTCTGACAGGTCGCACGTCGCTCCTTTGACGCCGACGTGACTCGCCCGTGCAGACCACGCAGCAACCTCTCCGGCACCCGCTGTACTTACTGCTGAGCTCCCGATCGATGGATGGCAGTCACCCGCCTGCTTTTGCTGGCTGGGCTTTCTTCCGATTTTATTATCTCTCTCCAGCGTGCCGTCGTCTCCTGTCCAGTCCAGCCAGTCCGCGCCTGGTTGTCCAGTCCGTTCGGCGGGCGCGCGTGCGGCAACAGTGGCTCAATCTGTCAATCAAGTTTGCGTTTGTCGGGATGACGAACGCGGCCGTGCTTGCGCA
>NW_005195347.1:0-1217 GCF_000372725.1 Emiliania huxleyi CCMP1516
TTCACACTCGTCTCTGCCATGTCCGCCGTCGCCGCCGTCCTGTCTGCTGCGCTCTGTGCTCCGTGGTACAGTCGCTTATTGTTGCTCAGGATTAGCTCACGCACCAGGACAGCCTCCTGCTCGTTATTTTGGCTTGCCGGTATGCATCCAAAGTTCCACGCTAGCTCCTCCTTCGTCACGTCTATCTTTTTGCAGTATCTCGCGAATGCCGTCCGCGCTTGCTGGGGTGTTATTGCGTTCGGATCCGCCCTGGTCCCCGCCCTGTATCCCATCTCCTTGCGGTGGCTCCTGTATGAGTCCCCATATGACCATGTGATTTCTTGGCCTTCCTTGACTCCCCTCTCTGCAAACAGGACCATCACCTGCGCAGCTGCCTTGCCTAATTGTATCTCCTCGTAGCGTACGAAGTGCGTCGCCCTCGTGCCTCGTTTCGGCTCATTCGATGCTGCAGGCCAATCGAAGTTACAGCGCGCCGCGACGCTGTCAAAGTCGTCCTCGCTCTCGTCGTCACTTCCATCCAGCTGCGTCCCCCCTGCTGCCGTGTGTCGTGACAGTTCGGCTGGTACTGTCTCTGGTGGCTGCGCCGTTCCTGTCCGGAAGATCTCCCCAGTGTAGATGCTACACACCTCGAATTTTTCCAGCCTCCTCGTCGCCAGTAGGCCTAGTTCCCCTTCCGCTATGCTAGAGGGGCCTACCTTCGCCCCTACCACCGTGCCGCCCGTCGTTAGCATGGCCGTCGTTACTTTCGCCGCCGCCTCTGCTGCTTGTCGGCGGAGCGCCTCGCGCCTGCAACCCTCGCGTCTCCACGTCTGACGACAGGAGCCCCACGGCATTCAAAGTGCAAGGCCCAGTGCGCGTGGGTGAGCGGTGTGTGTGTGTGTGTGTGTGTGTGTGTGTGTGTGTGTGTGTGTGTGTGTGTGTGTGTGTGTGTGTGTGTGTGTGTGTGTGTGTGTGTGTGTGTGTGTAGACCGCGAGATAGTGAATTCGGCTCTAATGGGGCAAAGCGCAAACGAGAAACGTTCGCACGCCGCGTGACTAGCCAACTTCTATAAAAAAATCGCCCACTGGCGATGCCAATCATCCGGCCCGCTGGGTGCGCTTCTTAGCTCCCCGGCCCTGGATGTGCGGTTAATATGGCTGCACTCCAAGTGCTCCATGTCCAAGTACTGGCCACTGCCCCCCCCCCCCCCACACCCTACCACTGTCTGTCATCATCT
>NW_005195346.1:0-2649 GCF_000372725.1 Emiliania huxleyi CCMP1516
CGGCCTTCTCGCCCTCCGCGCCCGCCGACGGCCGCGACCCCAAGGTTGTCGCCAACTACCTCGGCAAGACGCCGCAAGCGCGGGCCCCGCCTGCCAGTGTCACCGCCGACGAACCGGGCGTCGCGCGCTATGAACTGAAGAGGAAGTTCTTCAACAAGTTCGCAAAGTCTTTGCCTCGCGCCCGCAAGGGCGGCCCGACCCAAGTCGACTACGAGCTCGTCCGCATCATCACCGAGTCGACCGACGGGGCGGACTGCCTCTTCAACTTCTGCACCTCCGTTGGCTGGGGTGTCATGCACGAGCGTCTCAAGCGGCTCGAGGACGACCTCAACGCCGTCTGCCTCTGGAAGGACGATGGCGTCAGCTGCCGGCCCCTCGGGCTCTGCAGCATCTTCACGCGCTCAGCTGAACGGTGCATCGCGCTCCAGGAGCGCGACTGGGCGGAGCAGTTCTGCACCACGCAGCTGCCTGAGGTTGCCAAGGCCAGGGCGGAGGCACTCGAGGACGCCACCGTCACCACCGCCACTGCGGAAGCCGCGTACACTTCGAGGTGCATCACGCACGGACACGGCTCGGCCGAGGCAACGGCCGCCCTCGCCGACCTCGAGGCGGCCGAGGCTGCGGAGGAGCGCGCCCGTGCGCCAGTCAACTTCCCGAAGAACTATGCGTTCTCCAAGAACGGCACTCACCTGTACGCCCACACCGTCGCGGGGTGGCACGGCACGAAGCCGGAGAACGCGACCATCTCGGGCGACAAGGAGAACTTCTACAACACGATCGCCCAGGCGCTCACGGCCGACAACAAGCCTGACCCCAACGGCTGTGGGCGCGTCAAGCTCCTCGACTGGATCCGCAAGCGACGCCCTGACCTCCTACCCGTCGCTCGCCTCATCATGGGCACGCCCAGCTTCATCCGCCTTGTCAAGGCCGAGGGGGCCTTGCGGCTGCCTTCCGCCGACGGCGACGACCTGGACCTCTCCGCCGCCGATTGGGACCCACTCAGCCTCGAGTGCCCCGACTACAACGACCCCAACTACGCCAGGTCCGCCTGCGGGGTCATCCAGGGACGCGCGCTGTCCACCATCCTCAGCGTCTGCTTCCTCCATGACATCTGCCACGAAGTCCAACGTGACAACCCGAGCATGCGTCTCATCGGTTTTGCGGACGACATCTGCCAGAACGACGAGCCCTCGCGCGCCGTCGCCGCCTACTCCGGACCAAAGGGCCTCCTCGAGGCGCAGAAGAAGGGAGCGAGCGTCTTCGACGGCGTCAGCAAGTCGCTCATCTACTCGCCCGAGGGTGACCTCTCGAGCGCGCCGGGCTGGCTCCGGGGCTCGCCTGCACACCGCGACAAGGAGGGCAAACCCACGGGGCGAGTGGACTGCTTCAAGGCCGTCGGCACCTTCTTTGGCGACCCTGAAGCCTGCAAGAAGGAGCTCACCGCGCACCTCAGGAAGAAGCTCGCGCCGCTCGACGTCATCGACACGATCGTCGACACTGACTGCGTCACGAACACCTCGCAGCTCCGCCTCAACCTCGTCCAACGGATCGCCTGCGCAAAGACCAAGTACATTGCCGGCATCACGCCGCCCAATGTCGCGTGCGAGGCTCTCGAGTTTGCGCACAACCGCATCCGCAAGTCCTTTGAGAGCATTGCTCGCGCCGACGCCTCGCCCCAGGCGCTCCGCGACCTCGCGTGGCTCCAGGCACAGCTGCCGACCGAGATGGGCGGGTGCAACATCGATACCGCCTTCTCGCGCGCCGACAGCGACTTCTCCAAGCATGTCGCTCCTCAAGAACTGGCGCACCCTCGTCGCCCACAACCCCGACTTCGCCCACGACGAGGGAGGTGCATCCAAGTACCCCGCCATCACCGCAGCTATCGCCACCTACGAGTCCGCCCTCTCGGACTGGAAGGAGGTGTGCGAGAAGCGCACCGCCCGCGACAAAAACAAGTACTACACCGTCCGCGGCGGCTACCTGACTGAGTTCTACCCCAAGAGCGTCCCGCTCCCCGAGCCCGAGTCCCTTCCAGCTACCGACGCGATTCTCAATGGCACTTGCAAATCCACGTACCCGCGGCCGCGGGCGCTCGCTGCCATCAAGAATCACAAGGACTGGTACGCGCACCAGGAGCTCGTCAAGGCGCGGGATGTGCACGTCAAGAACAACCCGTCCCTCGGAGACAGCGCCGTCAACAACCGCGAAGCCGCGCGCTTCGTCTCCGCCTCAACGCCTTTCGCCGGCAAGGCCTTCGATGTCCGTGTCGACGGTACGTACGCCACCGCCCTCTCCTCCGACACCCTCCAGGACGAGCTCCAGCGAAAGCTCGGCCTTTGGCTCTCCGCGGCGCTTCCCACCCTTCGGGTCGCGCTCGAGCGGGGCATGCCAGTCGATTTCTTCGGCGACTACCTTTACAACAAGGCCCACCACCGGCGGCCCCACGACGGCGTCCTCGCCGCCTGGGCGGACGCGATGCGCGCCCCGGCCAACGCGCCGGTCGTGCACGGCGACAAGGAGAAACCAGAGCTCACCCGGCAGTACAACGAGGGGTACAAGACTGACCTCGCAGAACCCCATGCGGGACCAGGAGGGTGCGATGACGTGAATGAAATCAAGCTCTGGACGCCCCTCCTCAAGACCTCCTCG
>NW_005195346.1:2749-14786 GCF_000372725.1 Emiliania huxleyi CCMP1516
TCAGCCGCTCGGCGTCCGCGAACGCGACGTACGACGGCGTCACGCGGTTACCCTGGTCGTTGGCGATGATCTCAACCTTGCCATTCTTGTAGACGCCGACGCACGAGTCTTTGCAAAGGGCGGCGCAAGCAGGGTGAGAGGGCCGGCGGCGGAGGGAGGAGGCGCGGGCGCGTCGCGTCACGTAAGCGCGGGCGGGCGGACTGGCTGACTGGCGGGCGGAGGGCCGTGGTCCAGTGCCCGCGGGCCGACTTTGACAGCCTCCGCACAGAGCGCGCGCGCAGAGGGCGGCGCGGGCGGTGTGGGGAGACTCACAGGTGGTCCCAAGGTCGATGCCGATGACCGTGTCGACCTAAGGGGGCGGGACGGCGGGCGTCTAGCCGGCTGGCGGGCCACGCGCCGGCGCGCAAGGGGAGGATTCTCTCAGCGCCGCGGGGTGGCGCCCGCTGGCGCGCTCACCTTCTGCTCGCCCTCCTCGGCGAGGCCGAGAGCCAGCAGCAGCGAGAGCGTGAGGATGCGCAGCATGGTGTCCAAGAGCGCCTACTCGCGTGACGGCGCTGCGTCACAGGCAGGGGGTCAACAGGGGCTAGGCGCCACCGCGGGCGCACGTCTCAAGTCGAGAGCCTTGCACAACACGTGTTCGAGGCTCGCGACAAAAAATACCTTCCTCCTCCTCAAATCCTTGCTGGGTCGCTGTCCCTTGTCAGGAGCAGGAGAACTAGGAGAGCGCAACCAGTAGGAGGCCCGCGCCTGCCCCCGTGCCGCCGGGTGCAACCTGTCCTATACGAGAGAGGAATCCCGGAATCCCTGGGACCCTGTCGTGTGGGTGAACCCTACCCAGCCCCCCTCCGTGTCGCGATGCGCTCCCCGCTCCCGTTCCCCTGTGTCCCTGATCGTCCTTCTCCAAGATCCTGCTCGTGCAGGTGGGGACCTTGTCCTCCTCCCATCCCTCGTTTGGTTTGTCTGTTCTCTCTCTCTCTCTCTGCACCTTGGCCAATGTTTAGCGTTTAGGCCCAAAAGCCTCTCGAAAGGACAGACCACAGCAAGTCCGTGGCACTGGCAAGAGGTGAAGAGCCACATCGGCGAACACACCTGCTTGGAGCACTTGGAGTGCAGTCGGTAACCTCACATCCAGGGCCGACCTCTGCTGTTGCTTTCATCTCGCGCGATCTGCCTCTTGCGTCTTGGGTCTTGCCAAGAGCCAAGAGGCAAGACCTTGAAGTGGTCTTGCGTAAGGAGATTGGCCGCCCGATAGTGCGGTCTGTGTGCTGGGGCCTTTTCTAGATTTCTACATCTCTAGCTACTCGCGTGACGGCGCTGCGTCACAGGCAGGGGGTCAACAGGGGCTAGGCGCCACCGCGGGCGCACGTCTCAAGTCGAGAGCCTTGCACAACACGTGTTCGAGGCTCGCGACAAAAAATACCTTCCTCCTCCTCAAATCCTTGCTGGGTCGCTGTCCCTTGTCAGGAGCAGGAGAACTAGGAGAGCGCAACCAGTAGGAGGCCCGCGCCTGCCCCCGTGCCGCCGAGTGCAACCTGTCCTACACGAGAGAGGAATCCCGGAATCCCTGTGGGACCCTGTCGTGTGTGTGGACCCTGTTTCTTCTGTTTCAGCCCCCCTCCTTGTCGCGATGCGCTCCCCGCTCCCGTTCCCCTGTGTCCCTGATCGTCCTTCTCCAAGATCCTGCTCGTGCAGGTGGGGACCTTGTCCTCCTCCCATCCCTCGTTTGGTTTGTCTGTTCTCTCTCTCTCTCTCTGCACCTTGGCCAATGTTTAGCGTTTAGGCCCAAAAGCCTCTCGAAAGGACAGACCACAGCAAGTCCGTGGCACTGGCAAGAGGTGAAGAGCCACATCGGCGAACACACCTGCTTGGAGCACTTGGAGTGCAGTCGGTAACCTCACATCCAGGGCCGACCCTCTGCTGTTGCTTTCATGATTCATCTCGCGCGATCTGCCTCTTGCGTCTTGGGTCTTGCCAAGAGCCAAGAGGCAAGACCTTGAAGTGGTCTTGCGTAAGGAGATTGGCCGCCCGATAGTGCGGTCTGTGTGCTGGGGCCTTTTCTAGATTTCTACATCTCTAGCCGCTCCTCACGTCGACGCACGTGTGTGACCAGTGGTGTGGATGACACGTACACGTACCGCGAAGGAGCGAGGCCGGGGGAAACATTTGTGACAGGCAGCCAAAGAGCCGCCCCATCCTGCGCGTATACACTATGCGACGGCCGCGCACGCAGCCGGGGTGCCAGATTGCCAGCGGCTCGGCCGAACACAGCAGCGGCACGGGCTCGGGTCTACAGCGGGTCAGCGGTGCGGAGGTTGCGCCTAACGCACTCGAGGGCCTGCACGATTGCGGCGTGCGACGATGCGACTCGTTGGCTGTCGCCGCTGGCGCTGGCAGCCTCTCGTCGTCGCAGCGCCGCCTCTCTCGCGGCAACGGTCGCCTCCCTTCTCCGTAGCGCCTGCGCAGGCGCAGGTGGTGTTTCTCAAAGCGGAGGTTGGGGGGAAAGGGTGTGTTGTGGTGGCAGCCTGCTCGCGGCGACGCAGGTCGGCTGGGCTGGCCTCGGCTGCCATGTGGTGCTCGACCTTGAAGACGGACGAGGCGTCCGAGGAGTCGTCTGGCACGTCGTCTGGCGAGGACGCAGTCTCATCGGATCCGAGCCGCATAGCAGTCAGCTCCTTTGCGTGTGCGCGCGCGCTGGCCGCTGCGCTCGCCCTCGCCTCTGCGTCCTTCCGCACGGCCGCTAGCTCTCCACGCATGTCTCTGGGACTGAAAGTCAAGCCGACAGCGTGGAAAAAAACAACACGCTTGCCACAGCGGCGGCTGAGAATAGGACCGCCGCAAGCGGCGTGGCGTGGAGCGGTTGAGCATCCCTATTCCGCTCCAGGCATATGTCTCAAGTCTTCTCGGACGGATGGCAAAAAAAAACCAAGAGAGGGGTGGGAGGGCGGGAGAATCCAAAAAAGCCGTCCAAAAAGCCGCAAAAAGCCAGCGAGCCTCCCGTTACGCATGTCTCTGTCAAGTCTTCTCGGACGGATGGCAAAAGAAGAAAATACATATATTCGCCCCGCCCTCGCCGCAGGCAAGCTCACCAGCCCCACAAATAGGGCGCCCAGCCCTGCCCTCGTGCCCCCGCGTGTGTATCCTATGCGAGAGAGATCCCCTGTGCCCTGTGCCCAGCCCTCTCCACGCGGCGATGCGCCCTCCCCCCTCGCTTTTGCAAAATCCTGCAAAGGTGGGGACGTGTCTGTCCTCGACCCAGCCCTAGCTTGGGATGTCCGTTTTATTTATTTATTAGGTGCCCGGTAGGCTTGGCTGCAAAGGGGATTTTCGCGTTTTGTTTTTTTATTCAGGGTTTTGCAACTGATTCCGTTTGCAACAAACGGAATCAAGAAAAGAAACGACCGCAAAAGCAGGCGGCGTCTCGTGCTCGACCAGGATCGCCGTCCCGGCGCGAGAATGCAGCCGGGCTTGCCGTCGTGCAGCCCTTTTTGCTTCGGCTCGTCGTCAGCGACGCGCCAGTCCTGGCGCAGCCGCCCCGCCGTGCGGTCCACGGCCTTGCAGCCCGTCGACGCGCCCGACGACGTGACCGCGGCCGAGATGGAGGCCTTCATGGACCACATCCAGCCGAGCTTGTACCAGCCGCCCGACGACAGCGACATCGCCCATGAGTTCACGGCGTGGCTGGCGGCGCGCCGCGAGACGTTGCGGACCGCCGCCGGTGCAGGCCGCCCTCGCGACTCGCAGGCCGACGTCGCCGCACCCGACGCCGCCGGCGGCGAGGAGTCGCCCGACAACGAGACGGGGCGCGCGACTCCGCCCGCACCTGCGCCGGCGGCGGCGTCCGGCCGCCGGCGCCGGCGCAAGCCGCTCGCCGGCGGCGGCGGCGGCGAGAAGGAGAACGCGGACGTCGAGATGGACGCGCTCATGGTCGAGCGGCCCCGGCCTGCGCAGACGGAGCAGCGCTGGCGCGCCGTCCTTGCCGCGCGCCACGAGGATTACGACCGGGAGCTCGAGAAGGACAACCCGGAGCGGCCGTGGCACAGGGTGCCACACTTCCAGGGCGACGTCGAGGCGGAGTGCAAGCTGTGGGCAAGGGTCGTGCGCGCGCTCGGCGAGGCCTACGCGCGTCACCACTGGCGCATCGAGACCATCGAGTTTGACCCCAAGCGACCCGGGCAAGCCAAAACCGCGCGCGCCACGCGCCACAAGAGGCTGCGGGAGGCGGCGAAGCGGGCGGAGAGCAAGGCTGCGGCTGCCGCCGCCGCCACCGCGACGCCGTCGCCCGCCGCCGCCGCCGCGGCGGCGGCGGAGGCCTCGGAGGGCGCGGCGGCGGAGGAGGAGCTGATCGCGGTGCGCCGAGCGCAGGCAGAAAAGACGGCTGCACGGCTGTTCGAGCAGCTGGAGGACGGCGAGGAGGAGGGGGAGGGGGAGGCGGCTCGCGAGGCGTCAGCGCGCACGCTATCCATCGCCACTGATGCCTTGCTGGGCGTTCTCGACGCGGCCGACGGAGGCACCGTCGAGACGAAGGACGCGTACCAAACGGCGGACAAGCCGCTGGGCGAGGGGGAGGCGACGGAGGCGGTCGAGAAGGACAACATCACCATCGCCTTCAACAGGACCATCGTCCGCGAGGTGCGGCGGCTCCTGCAGACGTACGGCGGCGATCACAGGCCGCCGAGCATGGGCGCTGAAATGCACTACGAGCTCGCTGCGATGGAGGGCCCGTACGCTGACCCGAACGCCTTCTCGTGCGACCCGGACTCGCTGTCCACGCAACAGCTCGACGCGCGTTTGCTACTGTGGTACCGGCAGTGCCTCCCCAAGCCGCCGCAATGGCGCGCCGACCCAAAGCTCAAGCAGCAGCCCTGGCGCGGCGCCGATGGGCTGGAGCTGCTGCTGCCGCAGTGCTGGCCGTCGCATTGGCTGACGCGCGCGCGGCTGCTCGGCGCGCGGCGCGGCGTCGCGCTGACGCTGCGCGAGGCGGACGCAGAGGCGCACGGCGAGGCGCCGCACGCGCCGCAGCTCGTCGCGGACGCAAAGTTCGCGTTCGAGGTGGCGCTGCGCGAGCAGCAGCCCGCAGGCGCTCTCTATGAGAGCTACCGCCGCCTAGCGGCGGCTCTCGCGCACTCGCGGCGCACTCGCGCGGGGCTCGCGCTCCGCCACCTGGCCCTTTGCCCGGCGTGCAGCGACGCCCTCTGCTTCCCGGCGCAGCACCTCCCGGCCGTGACGCGCTACACGCTGCCGCCCGTGGTGCAGCGCGCCGGCTGCAGCGATTGCGACTACTTGGCGATGCGGCGCATGCTCGCCGCCCGCACGTCGTCGTACAACGAGTGCACCGCGAAGGACGCGGCGGAGTGGCTGCGCGGGCTCGAGCAGGCTGACGCCGTCAAGCACGCGTGGGGCGTCGTCGTCGTCGACGCCATCAACCGCCCGCCCCACGCGGCGACGCGGCTCGCCATCATGGAGGGCACGTTCGACCACGACTCCTTTGCCGCGTTCCTGCGGGCGACGCCCGGCGTGGCCGTGCCCTACTGTGGGGCGCATGGGCCGCCGCGGTCCGCGGCGGACGATGCGCCGATGCCGGGCGCGCCACCGGGCGCGCCGATGACGGGCGCGCCGATGACGGACGCGCCAATCCCGGGCGAGCCGCCGGCCCCGGCGGCGGCGGAGGATGCGCCGATGCCGGGCGGCGGGCAGGACGCGCACCGTAACGGCTGCGCGTGCCCCGGGGGCTGCCTGGGCGGCCCCTCGTTCCTCCCGTTGGATCCGTGCTGCGAGTGCGAGGAGTGAGTCTCGTCGTCGCTTCCCACACTGCGCGGCGTGTGGGTGGGGGTCTCTGTTGATCACTGTACTGTACTCTCGCTCTCTCTCTCGCTCGCTCGCTCTCTCGCTCGCTCGCTCGCTCTCTCTCTCTCTCTCTCTCTCTCTCTGTGTGTGTGTGTGTGTGTGTGTGTGTGTGTGTGTGTGTGTGTGTGTGTGTGTGTGTGTGTGTGTGTGTGTGTGTGTGTGTGTGTGTGTGTGTGTGTGTGTGAGTGTGTATGAGTGCGTGTCTCTCTGAGCTAATTCCTCTCCCGCCCGATCCTTGCTGCTTGCTGCGAGTGTCGGGGAGCGTGTGCGACCAGGGGAGTGAGTCTCGTCGTCGTGTCGGGGCGTAGCTGCTTTTTGGAAACATGTTTCTACTCGTTGGACCGGAGATGGGGGGGCAGGTGCACACCCCCTGCGCTGCTCAACCTCTGAGATGTTACTCCAGACACCGTACCGCCGTGTCTGTATCTCCCAACATCTCCCGGTCCCGCTACCCGCAGCTCAAAGCGACGTCTCCCCTAATCTCCACGGCACCCACCGCCCGCGCACACTACTCGCCGACGACTCGAGAGTCGCGCGCACGCACAACCCAGCCGTCGAGCAAGCGGGCATGACCAGAGGCGCCCGCAGAGGGACAACCGGGATCGCCCTCGCCCGAGCCAGAGCCAGCCCTGGCCCCTGGCCGCGCGCGCGGCCTTCTTTCTGGCCCGCATCCACCGCAGCGGCGGCCGCCGCTGCGAAGACTGCGGCCGCGCGACGCCTCCACGAGCATACGATCGAGCGCCCGGAGGGGCTCGGGCTGAGTGCCGTCGCGAGACCTCGGCACGCCTGCGCACGCCTGCGCACGCGGCAGAGCGACAGCGGCACCACCCTCGTCGGGCGCCGACGAAGCGTGCTCGCGGGTCGCCGCTCCGTCGACCGACGGCCGAGACACTTGCTCCGACGCCGCCCCGCCCCCGCCCCGCCGGTCCGGCACCGATATCTCGGAGGACGACCTAAGGAAGAGCGTGGCGGCGCGTCCCCAGAGGACGGCGCGCTCGTTCTCTCGCCTCGAGATCAAGGGGGGGGGGGGGGGGGGCTGCGCCGCGGAAGAGCGCCGGGGCGAGGGGTGCGTGTGCGCCGACCGCGGAAGAGCGCGCGGGTGAGGGAGGGGGGGGTGCGCGCGCGCCGTCCTGCAGCGTCGCCGGCCGCAGGCCAAGGAGCTCGGCTCCTCGAGAGCACCGACGGACGACAAATTGCTCCTCAGCAGTGCGACGCCGAGCTGGAGGCTCGGCCGGGAGCTCGCGCGGGCGCGTGGAGCTTTCCGCTCGGGCCAGCAGGAAACGGGCGCCCCGCACAGCGACGCCCGCCGTAGAGTGCCGAGAGCTCGGCTCGACGCGAGCGCCGAGGAAAAGCGATCGGCTCCCAAGCAGTGGGACGCCGAGCTGGAGGTTCGGGCGGGAGCTCGCGCGAGCACATAGCAAGGTGCGTGCGCGGCGGCGTGACACAGGTGAGCGGGCAGCTGGCGCACATTTCGGCTGTGGGAGCTGCCAGGAGTTTGCTCTCTCCGTTCACACCCCTTTGCAGAATTTATTTCACCAGCCTCCACAGCGTGGTCCAAGTCACCTCGTGTACGTGGCCGGACCGCGGCGCGGAGCGTCTCGGCGGGGGGCTCGCGGGCGCGTGTCGGAGGCGGGCGGCCGTGTGTGGCGGACGAATGAAACGGGGAGGATCTCATGACACCATGTGAACCAGCGCACAGCGCCACACGACGTATTTCCTTCTCAATAACAAGGTCTTTGAAAAAGCGAGAGACGCGTCGGACGTCCTGTGTCGCGGCGCGCCTTAGGGGACCCCTAGGGCCTAGGCTAGTACGGGCTAGGGTTCTGAGGGCCGAATTTTTTAAGACCTTTTAAGAAACGAGGAGGTTTGGGGGCTTAACTTGCCATTTAAGAGATTGCAGGCACGGGGGGTCCCTCTTTTAAGACCATTTAAGAAAATCGGCCTCGCCGGCATGCGTCGCTGGGTTCCGCGCCGTTGGTTTCTCCAAATTGTCCAATACTGCCGTTATTAGGGGCGCAGCGCCCGATCTCAATGCGCTTCCTTTTAAACCCCCGCTTAAGCAGCGGCAACGATGTAGCTTCCACAGCACAGCTCGCCCCGGATCCCACCCCGCGCAACCCCTCCTGTACCGCTGTACGCCACCGCGCCCTACACCAAGGCCCCCAAGGCCCCGGGTCCAGAGATGAAGGGCGGGACCGCGTCCGTCGGCTCGGCTGGTTCGTGCTCGGGGCAGGAGGCCAGCCCGCGGCGCAACTGCGGGCGAGCGGGCGTGTCAGCTCAGAGGGCGGTGGGGGCGGCGCTCGCGGTTGGGGCGTCGGGGGGCGGCGCGCGCGCGCGCGCGCCTTGTTCACCGCTTGGACCGCAGAGATGGCGCCCTTGAGGTGGCACCTCGACTCCCTCCCCCTGGCGGCGTCGGGCGCGAGAGGCTGCCGGAAGGTCGAGGGCACAAAGGACGCGCGCGACGACTGGCCCGCCTTGGCCATCACCGCGTCGCACACCGAGCTGACCATCGAGTCGTAGACCGTCGAGTCGTACACCGACGCGTTTGAGAGCCAGCGGCTCGCCTGCCTCGCCGTGGACGGCTCGCCAAAGAAGCGGCTCTTCTGCCGCTGATCGACAGAGTAGATGGCGGAGGCGGGGAAGACGGGCAGCCGGACCGGCTCGTTGTACGCCAGCACCCGCAGCAGCACCGTCACGAAGAAGCCGAGCATCACCGAGTCGGCCTCCCGCTCCGGGTCCATGCGCACCAGCATCGCGGTGGCGAGGCCGCCGATGAAGGGGGGCGTCGCGTACAGGTCGGCCTCGGCGTAGAGGATTCTGGGAGGCCGCCCCAGCAGCACGTCGCGCGTGAGCCCTCCGAATGTCGCGGAGAACATGCCGCAGCAGGCGCACGCCACCCCGTGGATGCGCGGCGTCAGCACGGCGGCGGCGAGGGCTCCGTTCGCGGCAAAGACGCCCAAGCCGACGGTGTCGGTCCAAAAGAGCCATTCATCGGCGGTGGTGAGCTTGAGGCGCCTTGCGCGGCCGGGGCGGGAGGCGACGCTGAGGGGCGGGGGCGGGGCGGGGAGGGCAGGGAAGGAAGCGAGTGGCAGCGCCACCGCGAGAGCGAGGGCCAGAGGAAAAAGGCGAGCGTCGACGTGCCGACGCACAAAAAGTACTCGCTCCGGCAAGCCGCCTGTGGGGAGGGGGTTAAGCTGGGAGGAGGGGTGTGCTGGCGAGAGGTGCCAGGAGCTGCGAGCGGCGGTGCTAGGCGGCCGCCTCGTCGTGCAGCCAAAAGATGGGCGTCTTGCCAAGGAACAATTCGCGGAGCGTGCCGCCGCCGAGGGCGGTGATGAAGCCGACGATGATGCATCCGAGCAGGTCCATCCCCTCCATGCCCGCCGCTAGCGATCCGGTCAGCGCAAACGAGGCGTCGCCAATGTAGTTGGCCGCCGCCACGGTCGCGTGGTTGAGCTTGTGCTGCTCGTCAATCGACTTTGGGAGCAGCAGCGTGAGCAGGAGCGGCGCCGACAGCAAGAAGGCCACCATGACCCGCCTCCCTCTCGCCGCCCACGCCTCCTTGCCCGACTCGCTCTCCCAGTCCGCAGAAGGGTAGGGCAGCGAGACCTGCTCGTCCTCCCGCAGCGAGGAGAGCTGCGGCCCCTCGGCCGTGAAGGAGCCCTCGGGCGGCGGGGGGAGTCGCAGGCGGCCCCTCGCCCGGTTGCGCTGCGCGGAGGAGCTGGCTATGCCGGCCGAGGGGCGAGGAGGAGGCTTCCGGCTCCGTGCCGCAGGAGGTGAGGGGACACGCACGCTCAGCACGCTGCTCCGTACGTTGCTCCGCGACCTCGGTGTGCCGTGGTTCAGCCTCGACATCAGAGACGGCGCCTGTGGCGCGGCGGGACGCGGCGGCAGCGGTCCGATTTCCCACGTGGAAGTGGAGAGCGAGAGAGACCCTGTCCCCCCCACAAGTCGGCGGGGGACGGGGGCCCCCCGAAGATTTTGAAAACCAAGGGTTTTGGGAATTTATTTGGGCGGGAACCCGAAAAAGAAAAGCCTGATAGGGAAAAGAGAGAAGAGCGAAAAAAGAAAACGTCCTCCCAGTGGAAGGGGAGCCGAACAGGGGTGTCCCGTGTCCGAACCCAAACAAAACAAATCCCCGGAAAAACAAATTTTTTTGTTTTTTGTCCGTTGGGGAGTTTTGTCCGTTTGGGGTGCCCCAGATCCCCGTTTTTGGGATTGGGAAAAGTTTTGTTTTTCCCGCCCGGGGGCAACCGTTTATTTTTTTTTGAAAAAAAAAAGTCCCGAGGGAGGTCCCTCCCCCGATTTGGGGGGTATAGGGCACGTTAAACCCCAGGGGCCATCACCCTTTCCCCGCCCCCCTGGTTTTTAAATTTTTAAACCCCCCCCCCCCCCCCCCCCCTCCCCTCACCCCACGGCGTTTTATTTTTCGCTTCATCCCCCCCGGTTTGGGTCGGTTTGGGGTCATCATGCCGAAATCGGGGGGTGGCAAAACCACTCCCCGATTTGGGGCGAATGAAATTGCCCGCCGGCGCCGCCTTTCAGAGCCGCCGTACCCTGGAAGCCCGGCGAAGCCTGCTGGGGAAGACAAAAGAAATTGCTGATTTCGGTCGGTTGGAATCCAGTCCAGAGATTCTCTTTCTCAGTCCTCTCTCCACTTCCGCCGTCTTTTAATTTTTCTTTTCGTTTTCGCGCCAAAATAGATTCTGTATACCAATTGGTAAACAGAATCTGGAAAATGAGAAATTCGGCGAGTGCTGGGTCCGCTGCCGTCGAGTAGGACGAGAGAGCACAAGTGGGAGAGCTGGCTCACGGCGAAGTGTCTGCAGCGGCCCACGTAGCACCCTCGAGGCTCCGTCTCTGGGCGCCAGCGAACGCGAGCAATTGCAGCCGCCGCTGCGACCGGCGTGTCCCTGAACGAGCGGTCTTCGCCGCGGCTCAGTGTCGACCCACACACTCTCTGGCACGGCGAGGCGCACAGCGGACTGCTCGCCGCCGCACTCAGGCGGCCGACGGCCCTCCAACCCTCACACCGTCCGACGCCCGCCACAGGCGCCACTGCTCGATAAGCCGCCGCCGCTCTCCCCGTCGCGCTCGCCTTCCGGGAGGAGATTCGACGCCAAGCTCGAGGCACTGCGAGCGGCGTGCGGCGGGCGCGTGCTGCTCTCCGCGCTCGCGCTTTGACTACGGCGCGGAGCGACCGGTTTCGCCGACGAATGCGTCACACACACATACACATGGACGATCACCCGTCTGTCGGTGCTAGTCTGTGTCGGTGTCGCGTTTCATAATGAGCCGGGAAGAGCTTTTGACGGAGTCTGTGAGCTCTGTGTGTCTGAGTCTACCTTTTCCGGCCCAATCGTCTTGTCTTGCGAGCGAGCGGACCCACAGACATGAATGGCAATCACACGGAATCTCACACACGTCTCACGTGGCTGTCGCACGAGCCCGACTCGCTCGCTGACCTCTGTGTGTCCTCTCGAGCGCACATCAACGTGTGCGGACGGGCGGCCCCGGCTTTTGCAGTCCCGATTCAGCACACTCAGGCAGAGCGACTGTGTACGACGGGGGCGCAGCACAGCGGCGGCCGCCCCACGGAGAGAGGCACGACCGCCGCTGTGCTGCCCGGCGTGCCAACGGAGTGGGCGGCGGGCGGCGGCGCGGCACGCAGGGGCAGCTCATGTGTGTGTGGGTGTGTGGGTGGTGCGTGTGGGTCTAACCTCGGGTGATCTCGCGCAGGACTCGTCCCGAGCTTCGCGCGCCTAATCTCGGTGATCTCGGCTGATCTCGGCTGATCTCGCGCATGGGGACTCATCTCGGGTAATCTCGGGTAATCTCGGCTCATCGAGCTCGGGTAATCTCGGCTATCACGATCTCGGGTAGTCTCAGCTCATCACAGTCTCGGGTAATCTCGCGTCATCTCGGCTCATCGCGATCTCGGGGATCTCGGCAGATCTCGGCGAGTACAAGACACTGACCGCACTCCTCGGCGCCGTCTCTCGGCGCAATCTCTCACCACGCTCGCGGACTCGCCGTTGGCTGTTGATCTCGATGCATCAAGAAGATCTCGAGCAATCTCGGCGAACCTCGGCGAGCATCGGCAGGTCTCGGCTAATCTCGCTCCACGGACGAGGCGACTACTGATTAATTAACTAATTCGAGGGGCTATCAGCCAATCCATGAATCCATATCTCTG
>NW_005195345.1:0-1217 GCF_000372725.1 Emiliania huxleyi CCMP1516
GCAAGGACAGCGATGAGGAAGCGGCGGGACCAGCGCCGGCCGCGAGAGGCCCGCGCCGCAGCGCGCGGCACGACGTCTCCGACTGAGAGCCGGGATACGCCAACTTCGGCGTCGGTCGCCTGGCTGTGGCGAATGATCTGCCCAGTGGCGAACCGGCCGTGGCGGCGCTGCTCTTCTGCGAGAGCCTCGGTGCGCGAGCGAGACAGCGGCGGCGGCTTCTTGGTCACATCGCCGACGGAGAGGCGGCTCGGAGGCAGCTGCTTCGCGCCGCTCTGCGCCGCGCTCGCCTTCGGCGGCCGGCCTGCGGTCGTGACGTCGCCGACGGAGCGGCGGTCTTGCGGCGGCCCGGCGGGCCTGGCTTGCTTGCGCTGCGCCGACCGAGCGACGGCAGCGTTCTGTCGAGAGCGTGGTTCACTGATGGGAGGGCGATCGGGTTCGGCCATTTCGGTTGGCAAGCTGGTTGCAAGCTGCGGTTGCGAGGAGGGAGACGCGGAAGTGCTCAAAGATCCGGACGACCGTGACAGCGCCTCGCCTTGTTTTTTTTCCCTGGGCTGTGTGTCTTGTGTCTTCCTGTTTGTGTCTGTGTGTCGCTCGTGCGTGTCGACATCATCTGTCCAGCGTCCACCCATACCGCGTTGGTGTCCAGTCCGAGCCTGGCTGTTCTTCACCTTTCTAGCTACCTATTTTTGCCTTTTTGTGTGTTGTTCAGTGTTGAGAGAGAGAGAGATTTTTAGCAATACCAAACAACTCTAACACTCACACGTCATTTGGGGCCTGGAGCCCATGTTTTTGAGATTTTTGTTTGTTGTGTGTTGGTGTCCAGTCCGAGCCTGGCTGTTCTTGATTCACCTTCCTACCTAACCTTCAAACACATCTCTCTCTCCTAACCTTAAGCGTGAACAGGGCTCCAGGCCCCAAAGGACGTGTGAGTGTTAGAGTTGTTTGGTATACCTTTGTTTGTAACCTTTGTGTACTGCGTCGGTTTAACTCTGTTGTGCGAGGCGTGAACCGCGCCATTCGCTCTCACCTGGCAACCCTGTCTGCCAGAGCTCAAACTTTACCGGTATGGGAGTTTTTGGCTAATCAACCCCAAGGCCTGCACTAATCAAAAAGTGGTACGGGATACCAGTTGCCTCACGGAAAGCAAAGCGAGTCGGAGTGCCTTCTTGGTGGCAAAATCGGCAAAATCGGCAAAATACCGGGTATTTGCGGGTATA
>NW_005195344.1:0-1217 GCF_000372725.1 Emiliania huxleyi CCMP1516
ACACGCCCGAAAAGTGGCTTGAGCTCTTTTTCCACAAGCCGTTTCCGGGCACCCGCCAGTGCAAGTACAAGCCGAGCCAGAAGGAGGCGTGGATCGAGACGGCGCGCGAGTACAACCGGCGGCGGCAGACCGACACCGACAATGAGCCCGCGCTCGAGAATGAGGTCAACCTCTACGTCGGGCCCGGCGACGGCGGCGTCGAGGCCGCCTTGGCGAAGCACTTTGTCGGGCTCCTCTTCTTCCGCAGCACTGGCCAGCAGGCGAGGGACCTCGGCGTGCTGCGCCGGCTGCGCGACCACCTCAGCGGCAGCCTCGGCTGGCAAGTCCCCATCTACGCGGTCACGAACGAGCCGCCCGGGCAGCTGCGCCACTGGAACCACGCGCACAAACTGGACCTGCGCGCGCCGCCCTACAACTTGCAGCTGGTGAGCTAAAGGGCCGCCGGGTGTGACTACAGGGCGGTGAGATGGAACGTCGGGGGCGTGGGCAGGCTAGATGCGTCGTTGTGGATTGGGCGCGGTGGATGTGTGTACTGGGGTCGGGGTTTCTTCAATTTGAGAAAAAAGAAAAACAGACAACAGCGGGATGGTTCAACATGATGCGAATTCTTCAATTGCCATGGTAAATAAATAAATAAAACGGGCACGCCAAACGAGGGGTGGGAGAAGGACAGGGTCCCCACCTGCACGAGCCATGGAAAAAGAAAGAAAACGGACAACCCAAGGGAGGGATGGGAGGACGGCACGCCGCCACCACACAGGGATTTTAAGGAGAGGGGTGTGGTGCACTAGCCGTCGCCCACCCTTGGGCGTCCGCCTCTTCCTATCTCTCTTCGCAGTCTCTCTCCGATTCTCGCTGCGACCTTCGTGCCACCTCGCGGTCGCCCCCTTCTCGTCGTGCTCTCCCTTGTCGCTTCTTCCTCTGTCGCGTCGCTCTCCTCTGTCTCGTTCTGCGACGCCGCCGCCGCCTGCCGGTCCCTTGTTCTCGCGGCTTCTTTCGCCTTTCGGCGCAGCTCCGCCCTCCTCGCTGCATATCCTGGCCCCTCGAGTCTATCGAGCTCTCCTCGCGCAAGGACGAGTCTTCTGACGCCCACTGCGATCATTTGCCACCCAGTCATATCATTGCTCAGGTCCACTCTCTCTTCGAACACTTGTGCCTTCACGGATGATGCCGGCGCTGGGGTCCCCTTCGGGTGCATCGTGACGGCTGACAACGGA
>NW_005195343.1:0-1217 GCF_000372725.1 Emiliania huxleyi CCMP1516
AGGACCGACGACGGCAACGATCCGTTCGATCGAGTCTGGCCTGTTTCGGTGGAGGGAAACGAGCACGGCGACGATCAGGGCGAGGAGGGCGCGCTGGCGGGTGAGCATGCTCCGTCTCCGATAGACGGCGAGGAGGGCGCGGTTTGAATAAAAGAATTTCCATGAGCAGGTGCAGCCGCCAGTGCCGCCATCGTTTCCGCCACCCACACTGCCACTTCCGCCCCCGCCACTGGAACGGCTGCAGGGTCGTGGGGCCGCCCCAGCGGCTCCACACCAGGCGTTTGGGCCGCGGGGGCCGCCACCGTACCCGCCGCCCCTGCCACCGCCTCCACCCCTGCCGCCGGCGGGGCCGCCACCGTATGGACCCGCTCGGAATAACCTGGGGGGTCCGGGACCGCCCCGCCGGAGGCTGGAGTACCCGGAAGGAGGAGCTGGGGGAGGGGAGGGGCCGGCCCGCAGTACGATAACGGGCCCACCGGCGAGCCGGAAGGCCGAGGCCGAAAGCGGGTCATTCCCGTCCTCTCCTCCAGGCTGTTGCTCAGCCAGAGCGTGCCCTCGGCTTGCGCCTGAAGGTACGCCCCAAAGTCAAAGGAGCCTCCGCCCTCTAGTGCTACCCTTGTCTGCTTCAGTTTGCCCTTGTCCAACCCCCACCTCTCCGCCCACGTCGCCACATTCCCGTCCATGTCGATCGAGGCGAAGAGCGTCTTCACCCGCGCACGTCTCTCCCGCCGCCCCTCTCCCTGGAACAAGGCCGCCCCCATGCTGCTTAGGATTTCCTCCCTGTTGCTCAGGAATTGCTTTGTCACGCCGCTCCCCGGCCCCACCATCTGCACTCGCGCTCGCGGGTGCGCCGCAGCATCATCAAAGTCTGTAACGTCTAACGCGCCCAACCCCGTAGTTTTTTTTCGCGAGCCAAAATAGAGGCGTAATATTTTGATTTTCTTGGCCACGGCCACGTTGACCGGCTTCTCCCTCCCTCGCCCCCAACTCGCGCAGCCACGTGCGCAAGCTGAGCGCGCTGTCCGCTCTGCGCCAAGAAACAATTCGCGTGCGCGGTGCTGATCGCCGCCCTGCGCGATCGCCACACTCAGCAGAAATTCGACGGGTCGCGCTGCCGCTCGAGCTCCGCTTTGTCGGCCGCCATACCCTCCATGATCTGCCGCCGCTCCGCCTCGGCCGTTGCGTCGCGCTTCGAGTTGTTTTGCGCCGACACGCGC
>NW_005195342.1:0-1216 GCF_000372725.1 Emiliania huxleyi CCMP1516
GGGGAGTCTCGGGTTCGGGTTGTGGGTGTCCTTCGCGGAGCGAACGCGTAGCGCGCGAGCGCACGCGCGTGCGTGTGCGGAGCGCGTGCCGTGCAGCAAGCGAGCGAGCGCAGCGCAGCGTCAGCGTCAGCGTCAGCTTCTGCGCTGCGCTGCGTCGCGAGTGCGCGCGTCGGATTTTGTGCTATGCTCTGTCGCGTGTGGTTGGTGGGCGCGTGTTCGCTCGTTTTGGCGCTGTTCTGAGTGCAGGTTTGGTCTCTGTGAGTGGCTGTGTATCAGTGTTTTGTCGACGCTTGTTGGGGCAGGCCGGGGGAGTGGCGGCGCGCGCCATAAAGGTGCCTGCCGGTTGAGGCGGTGGTGCCGGTTCGATCCGCACGCGCTTGCTCGGGGACTCGCTCCGGGAGTCGCTCATCGGCTGGTGGTTTAGGGCGACTAGACTTCGCACTGGCGCCGGAGGCCCCAGATATGAAGAAAAGATGATGCGATCCGAACGTGTGGTAATTCAGATTTTCGGGGGGGGAAATCTCATCCTTTGGAGCTGCATGAGCCTTGAGACTGGGGCCAGATTCTCCAAGATATTGGACTGTCACGTGTCAGCCAAGTCCCAAGATTTCAGGTTTCACAACGTTGTGTACTGAGGGCATAAAATCGGCTCTCTGTCAAAAGTCAAACGTTAAGCAGCGGAGGTGTGCCGAGGGGGACCGAGGTTCCGAGCTCCGAGAGGCGGTATCCGGTAAGTCGTCGTCGCCCGGCGCTGCTTGCAGCACAATGGCCATGTGACGCTAAGAGAGGTTCCTCTTTTCCGCGACCCCCCCGCAAGGCGCGCGATACACACTCTGGCGGCTATTCATAGCCCAAGAACTGCTGGGGGAGGTGCCCACACCACATGCTTTGGGGGGGGGGGGGGGTCCCAAAAAGCTTCACCACATGCTAGGGGGGGGGGGAGGGGGCCCCACCTTCCCCAAAGGGTTTCCCCCAATCATGCTAAGGGGGGGGGGGGGGGGGGCCCCTCTCTTTTGATATAGGGGGGCCCCCCCTCTGGGACCCCCCCCCCCCAAAGGGGAAAACATAAACCCCCGAACCCAGGGGGGGGCCCCCCTTCCCCCTTTTTTTGGCCGCCCTGTATCTTTTGGCCCCCCAAAAAGGGGGGCGCCCCCGTAGGGGCCCCCAGAAGGGGGGAACCCCCCAAGAAAAAAATTTGGTTCCCCCCCCTTTTTTG
>NW_005195341.1:0-1216 GCF_000372725.1 Emiliania huxleyi CCMP1516
GTGCGCGCACGTGCAGCGCACACAGCAGCACCTCCCCACACCCCACCCACCCCGTCGCGCCGCCGCCGCCGCCCCCGCCGCCGCCGCCGCCCCCGCTGTAGGTGTAGCGTTTGGGGGGGCGACTGGCGACGGCAAAAATGCAAGCCCCGCCCCTGGCCACTGTGTATTTGAGGCGGTGGCCGGTGCCGAGCGCAGGCAGTGCCCACAGGTCGGAGCTCGGACCTTAAGACAGCCTTGTAGATCCCTGGGAGAGGGTGGTGGAGAGCTGTCACTGTGCTGTGTTAGTGCCAGTGCGCGCCAGTCCCGAGTCCCGTGCCCCCCGAGTACCTGTGCGAACACAGGATCTTGGAGGACGATCTCAAGGATTGAGAAAGAGAGAGAAGGGGCGGGGGGGGGGGGGGAGAAGCAGAAGCAGAAGACGACGACGGCGACGACGACGACGAAGACGAAGAAGAAGAGAGGGAGAAGGGGAAGGAGGAACGATAAAGGGTCCACTGTGAAGGCGTTTATGTGAGCTTGATCGTCTTGGTGCCGGGGTTGTGTTTTTGTGTGAAGGCGCCGTTCCAGATCGCGCATGTATGTGCTGCCTATCTTGCAAGACTGGCGCTGGAAGCCGAGCGGGGCTCTGACTGGCCACATGTTCGGCAAACGCGGATACCGCGACGGCACGCTCCTTACCACGTCCGTTGTGCCGCCTAAAGGCCGCTTCAACGCACCGGCAAATGCGGTCGCCGAGGACGAGGCGCGAACTCGCGAGGCGGCAAAGAGGCAGAAGACTGAGGCGGAGAAGCGGATCGTAGCGGAGCGCTGCCCGATCTGCTGGGACTCGCCGCCCGACCAGCTTGTCACCGCGCCGTGCGGCCACACCTTTTGCCGCTCGTGCATCATGGCCGCGCTCGTCATCCGGAAAGAGTGCCCCTGTTGCCGCGAGTCCCTCAGCTCCCACCGCGCCCTAACTCACCGGAGTGATCCCGAGGTTGTCCCTCGCCACCCGGAAGCGACCGAGTTGCAGCCCACAGCCGGCGAGGCGCGGCAGTCCGCAGCCGGCGAGGCGCGGCAGCGTGACGCAGGCGAGGTGCGACAGTGCGGCACCCCAGGGTGCTTCCTGGCCGCGTTCCACGCCGGGCCTTGCGTGCCGGAGGCCGTCTGGACTCCGCGCATGCGGACCGCGCCCGTGCGGTTGCAGGGAGGCGAGGGGGGGGGCTTGGCGACGGCC
>NW_005195340.1:0-1216 GCF_000372725.1 Emiliania huxleyi CCMP1516
AGCGCTAGCAATTGTAGCGACCTCGCGGGGCGTAACCGTCACTCTCGGCGAATTTAGTGCGCAGCTACAGGGGGTTCCCCATATGACAGGCATGCTCTGCAAGTCGCGGCAAGCGTAGATTACCCGAGATTACCCGAGATGACCCGAGATTGCCCGAGATTAGTTGAAGGCGCGGCACGCCTAGATTACCCGAGATGACCCGAGATTACCCGAGATTGCCCGAGATTAGTTGAAGGCGCGGCACGCCTAGATTACCCGAGATGACCCGAGATGACCCGAGATTAGTTGAAGGCGCGGCACGCCTAGATTACCCGAGATGACCCGAGATGACCCGAGATTAGTTGAAGGCGCGGCACGCCTAGATTACCCGAGATTACCCGAGATGACCCGAGATTAGTTGAAGGCGCGGCACGCCTAGATTACCCGAGATGACCCGAGATGACCCGAGATTAGTTGAAGGCGCGGCACGCCTAGATTACCCGAGATTACCCGAGATGACCCGAGAGTAGTTGAAGGCGCGGCACGCCTAGATTACCCGAGATGACCCGAGATGACCCGAGAGTAGTTGAAGGTGCGGCACGCCTAGATTACCCGAGATTACCCGAGATTACCCGAGATTGCCCGAGATTAGTTGAAGGCGCGGCACGCCTGGGCAAGGTGAGGTCAGGTGAGGTAAGCTAAGGTTCTCCACACACACACACGAGGTGGTGGGGCGAGGGGCCAATCTCTAGTCCCTCGCGACTCCACGTCCCGCCGACAGGAGCCCCACGGCAGAGAATTCGTGGTGCCGGGGCAGCAGTCGACGTGGGGTGTCGGCAAAGTACGGGTCAATCTCGCGCAATCTCGCGCAACCTCGCGCGATCTCGCGCGATCTCGCGCAATCTCGCGCACTCTCGCGCCTCCTCGCACGCATGCCAGCTCTGCTTCTTGTGGCCGATGCCCCACCGCACGCCCAGCCTAGTAGTTATTAATAGCCTAGAAGTTGTTAATCACGATTAATAGCCTAGAAGGTATTAATCACGATTAATAGCCTACAATCTCGGGCAACCTCGGTCAATCTCGGTGAATCTCGGGTAATCTCGCCCGTCGTAGTCCGCGGCGAGGTCGACGTGGCCGACGAGCTGCGTGCCTAATCTCGGGTAATCTCGGGTAATCTCGGGTGATCTCGGGCAATCTCGCGAGTTGACGTGGCCGACGAGCGGCGCGCCTAGATTAC
>NW_005195339.1:0-1216 GCF_000372725.1 Emiliania huxleyi CCMP1516
ATGGCGACAGGCGGTGGAGGCGAAGAGGTCGAATGTGACGAGCGTCGGCGGCCTCGCCGGAGGCGGCGTAGATGGCTGCGGAGGCGAAGGCGGTGGCGGACTCGGCGGAGGCGGGCTCGGCGGCGGCGGCGAGGGTGGCGGCGGTGAGGGTGGCGGCGGCGAGGGCGGCGGCGGCGACGGCGGCGGAGGCGAGGGCGGCGGCGGGCTCGGCGGAGGCTGCGCTGGGCGGATGGCGATGAGGGTGGCGGCGGCGAGGCGGGTGGCGGCGAGGGTGGCGGCGGCGAGGGCGGTGGTGGCGAGGGAGGCGGCGGCGATGGGGGTGGCGGGGAGGGTGGCGGTGGGCTCGGCGGAGGCGGGCTGGGAGGCTGCGGAGGCGAGGGTGGTGGCGGGCTTGGCGGGGGCGGGCTGGGTGGCTGCGGAGGCGAGGGAGGTGGCGGGCTTGGCGGAGGCGGGCTGGGCGGCGGCGGCGAGTGATGCGGCGGCGAGGGGGGCGGTGGTGAGGGTGGCGGCGGGCTTGGCGGAGGCGGCGAGGGGGGCGGCGGCGAGGGCGGCGGAGGCGAGGGTGGCGGCGGGTTCGGCGGAGGCGGGCTGGGCGATGTCGGTGAGGGTGGCGGCGGCGAGGCGGGTGGCGGCGAGGGTGGCGGCGGCGAGGGAGGCGGCGGCGAGGGAGGCGGCGGCGATGGGGGTGGCGGGGAGGGTGGCGGTGGGCTCGGTGCAGGCGGGCTAGGCGGTGGCGGTGAGGGAGGCGGCGGCGACGGGGGCGGCGGCGAGGGTGGCGGAGGCGAAGGCGGTGGTGGCGAGGGAGGCGGCGGCGACGGCGGCGGAGGCGAGGGTGGCGGCGGGCTCGGAGGGGCCGGGCTGGGAGGAGGCGGGCTGGGCGGCGGCGGTGAGGGCGGTGGTGGCGAGGGGGGTGGCGGCGAAGGCGGTGGTGGCGAGGGAGGCGGCAGCGACGGCCGCGGAGGCGAGGGCGGCGGCGGGCTGGGTGGTGGCGGGCTGGGTGGCTGCGGAGGCGAGGGCGGTGGCGGGCTTGGCGGAGGCGGGCTGGGCGGCGGCGGCGAGGGTGGCGGCGGCGACGGGGGCGGCGGCGAGGGTGGCGGCGGCGAGGGCGGTGGTGGCGAGGGAGGCGGCGGCGACGGCGGCAGAGGTGAGGGTGGTGGCGGGCTCGCCGGGGGCAGGCTGGGAGGGTGTGGGCTGGGCGGGCCGGCGTGGGCGGCGG
>NW_005195338.1:0-2936 GCF_000372725.1 Emiliania huxleyi CCMP1516
CGACGACCACCTCGTGTCGCTCGGCGTCGGCAACGAGCGGCTCGTCCTGGCGGGCTTCTCGCAAGGCAGCGCCCTCGCCGCCTACACCGGCCTGCGGCGGCGCTGCCTCGGCGTGCTCGCCCTCGGCGGCCCGTGCCCGCCGCGCGAGCGCCTGCTGCCCGACAACAGCGTGACGCGGGTCTGCTGCGTGGTGGGCGACGCTGACCCGTACGCGCCGCACACGGCCCTCGCCGCCGCGCTGGCAAAGTACCCGCCCCGCAGCCCGGCCGAGGGCGTGCACGTGGTACAGGGGATGGAGCATGAGGTGACGGAAACGTCGGTCGCGAAGGGACTCGCCTTCCTCTCCTCGCTGCTGCGGGACACGGCCCCAATATGAGTAGACGCGCAATATGAGTGTCGCGATGAGCTTTAGTGTTTAGAGTTCTCTAATCAACACACATGTACATATGTGCATGTACGGCACACACTCACAGAAGACAGATATCACGGGGACGTGAGCAACACGCACAGTGTCATCCCGCCGGGGTGGGTGCGCCACACTGTGCACACACATGGACATGGGAGCTCTAAGTATTAAGAGCAACCATGCAGCCAGGAGACCGTGCGCGACCCCCGGCGCGAGGGAAAATGTCTCCTCGCCGCCCTCTTGAGAGTGGTGTCGGCGGCTTGCGCTCAGGCATCACTTCGGACTAGCCACTTCGCGATCGACGTCCGCCGCTCGGGTTCGTGGGAGGGGCTGATCACATGGCTGCTCGTGTCCGAGCGGTAGCTGTGGCCGGCATCCTCCGCCACCGCCTCCTCCTCTTCTACCGGCGAGCGGAAGTCGGACTCTGCCTCTGGCGGCCCCGCAATCGACGGAGACGCAAAGGGAGACCAGAACCCGGAGAGCCGCTGTGAGGTGCGGAGCGCTTTGAAGCGAGCCATCATAGAGTGCAGCTCCGTCTTCTCGGCCACTTCGCCATCGTAGCCGCTGACCCGGAAGGCCATGCTGAAGCGAGAGTCGCGGGCCGGAGTCTCCGAAAAGCGCGCAGCAGCCGGCGGCGTGGTAGGAGCATCAGTCGGCGGCGTGGTGAGAGTATCAGCCGGTGGCGTGGCGAGAGTTTCAGCTGACAGCGGTGGCGACTCCGGCAGGCAGCGGCGAGCCCAGGAGCAGAGCTGCGACATGCACGAGAATCAAAACCCGGCTGCTTCACTCATCGGCGTTCGCGCGTGGTACCGGGTACCCGCCCCAGGCGAGCATTTTGTTCGTTCGCTGAGATGTTCACCTCACGCGTCCGTTATTCCTCTAAGGGAGTGTGTCTTGTGAGCCTGTTTGTGTCTGTGTGTCGCTCGTGCGTGCCGTCATCATCTGTCCAGCGTCCACCCATACCGCGTTGGTTGGTGTTCCGCCAGTCTCTCCGAGCCTGGCTGTTCTTCACCTTCCTACATACATACATACATAGGGAGTGCGACCGGCACATGCGTGTTCGCAGTCGCTCCCAGAATGGAGATTTGATTTGTTTGTTGATTTGTTTGGCATAGCTAAAAAATCTCTCTCTCTGTAAGCCGCAGCATCACACACACAATCACATGGACATGCATAATGCAACACCAACAGTGGAACACACAACGTTGACACACAACGCGACTCTACTCGGCCCGCTCAAAGATGCTATTGGAGCCGCGGTCCGGCGCTGGTGCAATCTCGACCACCGTGGGGTCGGCTGCCTCGCTCTCGCACTGCGCCACGGCCTCCTGTACCAGTGAGTCGAGCTCTCGCAGCTTGTACAGCTGCAGCTCCTTGTCGGACTGGTTGGTGACGGTCACGTCCGGGCTCGCCAGTGTGTCGATCGCCTCGTCCACGCTGCGGCTCGCCCACCTACGCGGTAGGTTATGCGGAGGTGACAGACGAGCGGCCTGAAACCGCACATCACCCCTTCAGAGCGGCGTTCACATCATGATGAGCTCGGACGCCATCCCCTCCGTGGCCTGGTGGATGGGGACGACGGTGCAGCGCCGCTCTGCGGCGGGCGCCGGCCCAAGGCCGCCTCCGGTGGCCGCCTGCAGGTGTACCGCGTAAGTGGAGCTCCAGGTAAGGCCAGGTAACCCTCGCGACTCCACGTCCGAAGGCGTTTAAGGCCCCGTGCGGTGTGTGTGTGGTGGTGGGGGAGGGGTGGGGGTGGGGGTGGGGGTGGGGGTGGCCGCCTGCATGCTGCACCACGCCTCAAACTGCGTCCTGGAGCGCGGGGAGGAGGGCGAGAGGCGGTCTAGAGAGGCGGAGAGCGCGAGGCGTGGCCGTGTGGCGTGCGCGCCAGAAGCGGGAGAGGTAGGAGAGCTCCTGCAGGATGAGGACGGAGCAGCCGAGGTAGAGCAGGTTGACCTATGTGCGGGGCAGTCCACGCCCAATAAGGGAAAGGGGGCTTCGTCTCTCGCCTAGCCGCAGGAGAGACACAAGAACATTCTGCAGCATGCGCTTGAAGTCGACCTTCTCCGTGGGCGTCCGCTCGCCCTGCGGCATGCACCAGTAGTCGTACCAGACGAAGCCCACCTGTTCAGAGCGCGGCGTGCGTGAACAGCATCTATTCACGGCAGTGCTCAAGGCATACCAGGCGAAGCTCACCTCGAGGCCGGCCGGGCTCTGAAGGTGCTCGCGGATCGCCCGCAGCTGGGCGCCGCTCGCGTCGGGCGCGTCGGGCTGCTCCCAGCGGTGGCTCACTGCGAGGATCTCGCCGCGGTACGCGTGACGCCCGTATGCGAGGTGCCGCTTGAGCACTCGCCGCTGGATCCATTCTGGGTGCGCTGCCTGCATCTCCTGCAGCCGCGGCAACGTCGTCTTGTAGCCAGCCTCGTCGAACCGCCCGGAGCGGATCACGTCCGCGTCGAGAAAGAGGAAGGTGCACTGGACGCCTTGCATCTCCAGCGCGGCGTCTGCGAGCGCGCGATTTGTCTCCTCCAGC
>NW_005195338.1:3795-6950 GCF_000372725.1 Emiliania huxleyi CCMP1516
TCTTGAGCTTGGGCGTGAGGCCGAACGTGGCGAATGCGGCGACAGCGCGGTCGGCGAAGCGGAGAAAAGGGCCGATGCATGGCTTGCGTCGCAAGCTTGTCGTGTGAGTAGACCCACGCCGCGATGGCGCACGAGACAAAGAGGCCGACGAAGAGGCCGACGATGTTGCCCACCAGCTCCCCTACTGCGGCACACTGGCTGCACGTGTCGCCGTTGGTGAGGTAGTGGTCCTCCTCCTCGCAGAGCTGGCACTCCGGGCCCTTGAAGCCTGGAGCGCAGTAGCCCGAGCCGTCGATTCCGAACTCGGAGCCGCCGGCGCACCGCTTCTCGCCCGCATCGCCATCGCCACCAAAGCGACGGCACTCATACAACACGTCGCTGCTTTTGCTGGCGCGCCAGAACCCGGCTTTGAGGGGGAGTGTCTCGAGGGTGGCGCTTGGCGAGCTGCAGTTGGCGTCTCCTGGGCAAGGACGGCAGAACTCGATCATGTCATACGGGTCGGCGCTAAAGTTGCTCAGGTAGTACCCCTCCATGCACATTGAGCAGAAGACGCTGCCGGGACCGCTAAAGAGTGGATGTGGGCAGCGGCGGCACTCAGCCTGGCGCTCTTGCTGGGCGTAGAAGCCGGGCTCGCAGTCCGTGCACGAGCCACTGCCGATAGCCGACCAGGTGCCAGGAGGACAGGGACCGGCGCAGCGACTGCTGGACTGGTCTCCGGGGTCGAGCGAGGCGTTGAGGCCGGCGGCGCAGCGGTAGGGGAAGTCGAGCTCCACAGGCTCCAGCGGCAGCTGGTAGAGGTTCTCGCCGAGGATGGAGGGGTCGTCCTGCCAGTTGCACGGCTGCACGAAGGTTGCGATCTGGCACAACCACGGCTCGTCGACCGTCATGTTGCAAGTCGCCTGCTTCTCTGGGCTGCTGTGCCGGCCGCAAGCCTCCTCCTTCTCATCCGGTGAGGGATCTGTCTCATTGGTGAGCGCGCAGTTGTCGCGGTGATTAGGGCAGTCATCGATCGGCTTGCCAAATCGCGTCGGGCACGCCTCCCGGTACACCTCGCAGAGCGCGTTTGGCAGCCAGTGGCCGGCGGGGGCGGCGAGGGTGTAGGAGACTCCACCCCCGAGAAGGAAGATGGAGCTCCCCTGACCCTCCGGTGCGGAGCAGGTGCTGATCAGGGTGCCCTTGCTCAATCTGGTGCGCCCGCCCGCCGAGTAGAGGCCGCCGCCGTACTCTGTGGCGATGCAGTTGGAGATCTCGGAGTTGATCAGGTTCACCTCGCCCCTTTCCACGTACACTGCGCCGCCCTGCGTAGGCGTGGGGGCGGATGTCACTTCTGTGCTAATGGGCATGGTATCTAAGTGGCGGCGCACGTATTCAGCAGAGCAGCTGGTAAAAGTGGAGCCCTCCATTCTTGCCTGGCCGCCCCACACGTTCAAGGCGCCACCCTGCGTTAAGTGGGAGGGCGGATGTCTCTTTTGCGTTACTGGTCTGATTCTCTCTACATGGCGCACCTTGTCAGCAGCGCAGCTGGTAAAAGTGGAGTCCTCCACTCTTGCGTTGCCGCCCCCCACGTTCAAGGCGCCACCCTGCGTTAAGTGGGAGGGCAGATGTCTCTTTTGCGTTACTGGTCTGGTTCTCTCTACATGGCGCACCTGGTCAGCAGCGCAGCTGGTAAACGTGGAGCCCTCCACTCTTGCGTTGCCGCTCGACATGCTTATGGCGCCGCCCTGCGTTAAGCGAAGAGGCGGGTCACTCCTCCCGCGCTACTAGACTCTATCTCTATCCCTTGCGAACCTCGGCAGCTGAGCAGCTGCTGATCTTGGAGCCGAGCAGGCTCACCTCGCCGCCACCCACCCACACTGCGCCACCTTCCGTTGCGTGGCAGTCCGAGAATTCGGAGTTGATCAGGCTCACCACGCCGTCCCACACGTATATGGCGCCGCCCTGCGTTGGGCGTGGGGGCGGATGTCACTTCTGTGCTAATGGGCATGGTATCTAAGTGGCGGCGCACGTTTTCAGCAGAGCAGCTGGTAAACGTTGAGCCCTTCACCCGTACCTTGTAGCGATTGAAATTGTCGACGTACAAGGCTCCGCCCCAGTCGCCCTTGCAATTAGTGACAGTCGAGTCCATCAAAGTTAGAATGCCGTTCTTTACATAAACAGCGCCGCCATCTGCGTTTGTTTTCCCGTTGACGAGGTTGAGTCGCTCGAGCGTAAGGCTGCAACCGCCAGACACTTTGAAGAGCCCGATCTTGTCCTTGCCGTCGAAAGTCGCGCCCTCGCCGCTGCCACGGATGATCACGGTGATGTTCTCATCGCATTCGAGCCGCGTCTCCAACTCAATGATTGTGCCAGATGCGACAACGACGTCGACGCTCGCTTCCATGCGGCTTTCGCTGAAGACACCCAAAAGCTGCTCCTTGCTGTCAACCTCATAGTAGGGTGCAGACGGCGGCGGCAGCGACGGCGGCGGCAGCGCGGGCGAGAGCTCTGCGGTGGCCGAGAGTCCAAAGGCGGCGCAGAACACCAGCATGTTTCTGTTCCGGCGTAAAAGAAGAAAACGCGTAACACGGGGCTAGGGCTCTCTAGCCCGTAACCCGATACCGATCATCCGGCCCGCTGGATGCGCTTCTCAGCTCACCGGCCCTGGATGTGAGGTTGCCGACTGCACTCCAAGTGCTCCAAGTACTACCAACTGCACTCCAAAGGCTCCAAGGATTCAAGTGCTCCAAGAATTCGCAACGAGTGGAAAACAAAACGCCAGCCTACTTGGCAGCCCTCCTCCCTACTGCGCCGCCGCCGCGATCTCGCGCGCCGACCAGCCGACGATCTTGCCTATAGGATGGTCCACGTGCACAGGTTATCGCGCCCGGCCGCGCAGACTGACCCCGCCCCGCCCAACCGCGCCGTCGAGCGCGGACGACGTGAAGACGGCGTCGCTCTGCACCACGCGGCCGCCTGCTCGCAGCGAGGCGGGTCAAGACAGGCACCCCCCCCCGCTACCTCTCCCCCCCTCGGCGGGCGCGGTGCGGGCGCCAAAGCGCTGCAGCCCGCAGACGGCGAACTGGTGGAGCGAGGCGAGGGTCGCGGCGCCGGAGTCGAGGGTGCCGGTGGAGGCTGCCGCCTGAAACATCCTCCGCGCCGAGACGACCTGTCGGAGG
>NW_005195338.1:7141-9767 GCF_000372725.1 Emiliania huxleyi CCMP1516
TGTATGTATGTATGGTTGGTTCGTGGTTTGGTTGGTACGCACCGATCGACCGACCGACCGCCCGCCCACCCTGGGTCCTGCGATTCCTTTCACTGTTATGCGCGGTGGAATAAACTCGACCCTCGGAGCGGCTTGCCGCACCTGTCGGCGTCCAATGAGCCGGCAAAAAAAAGGCGCTCGAGTGTCATTCCGGGCGGCTAGGCGCTTGAGATGCGCGTGCTGCGTACGAGCGCGCACTTCACGCCCTGGGGCTCACTCGTATTCATGGGAGGGGTCAGAGGCGTCCAGGCGGGCGGGGTGCTGCCCGTGTGCCGGAAGCAGCGGTGGGGAGGGATGGCTGCGGCGCAAGGCAGGCGAGGCCGGCGGTGGAGCGGCGGCCAGAGGGGCAGCGAAAGGCGAGGAGACAGGGTGGCGGTGGCGGCGGCGGCGGCGGCGGCGGTGGCGGCACGAGTCAGACGCGGGGGCGGCAAGAGGCAGAGGAGGCGATTGCAAGAGGCAGAGGGAGATGGCACAAGTGGTGGCAGCAGCAAGAGGCGGCGGTGGCAGGAGGCGGCGGCGGCAGGAGGAGGCGGCGGCGGCAGGAGGAGGCGGCGGGAGGCGGCGGCAGAGGCAGGAGGAGGCGGCGGTGGGAGGAAGCGGCGGCGGGAGGAGGCGGCGGAGGGCGGCGCTCGCCTGGCCGTCGGGCAGGAAGAGGAGCTTTGTGAGAGGCAGCTCCGAGAGGCGGATGGTCTGCGCCGCGCCCTCCGAGCCTGCGGTTGTGAGTACGACGCCAACATGAGGGGAAGGGGGGGGGAGACGGTCTGGTGCGGAGTCTTCAGAGCACCGCGTGAAGGAGAGGGGTGCGAAGACAGTGAGTACGGCCGGAGATGGTCGAGGACAGCTGAACACGCCTCCTCTCGGGCGCCAGGTGGGATACAAGAGTCCGACCTCCGCCTCTAGGGGCGGTCGAGCCTGCGGCCGCCGCGGCCATGTCGACGACGGCGACGGTCGAGTTTTGCGCGGTGAGGGCGAGAGCGTCGCCTGGCTCCCGAGGGAGGGAGGGAGGGTGCGAGACTCGGTCCAAGCGGTGAGGGCGAGCGCGGCGGCTGGTGCGCAGGGAGGGGAGAGGCCCGTGCCGAGAGGGGAGAGGTGCGAGCGAGGGGGCGCGGGGAGAGCGGGAGAGCGGGAGAGCGGGTGGGCGGGAGGGCGGGAGAGCGAGAGAGCGAGAGCAAGAGTGAGCGGGCGAGAGAGAGCAAGAGTGAGAGAGCAAGCGAGAGAGGGAGGAGGGAGGGAGGGAGGGAGGGAGGGAGGGAGGGGGAGGGAGGGAGAGAGAGAGAGAGAGAGAGAGAGAGAGAGAGAGAGAGAGAGCGAGCGAGCGAGCGAGAGCGATGTGGGTGGGGTACGGAGCCAACCGGCGGCGGAGAAGGCGACGTCGAGCACCCAGCCGTACGCCTTGCGTTGCGGAAACGCCAGCATGAGGGGGGGGGGGGGGGGGGGGGTAGTGTGCAGGGTCCTCAGAGCACCGCGTGAGTACGAGGGGTGCGAGGACAGCGACTGCAGCCGAATCCGGCGGGGTACAGTCGAGTCCGCGTCCTCTCGAGCGGCGGTGACACACTCTCGGGAGGGCGAGAGTCCGTATACATAAATCAGAGTCCGTCCTCCGTTCCTAGCCGTGCGCCTCGTACGTGTAGAGCAGCGTCCCGAACTTGGCCGCTGCGCCCCACGGAGTGGTCGCCTGCGGGATATGGGGAGATTTGGGGAGATTTGGCGAGATGTGGCGAGAGATAGGGAGAGATAGGGAGAGAGCCGGGGAGAGATGGCGAGAGATGGCGAGAGATAGGGAGAGACGGCGAGAGAGGTGCGGCGGGCGCTGAAGCAGCCGATGGCGGTGCACGCTCGTCGGCATGCGGGCGGCGCGGCGCTGCCCCGACTGCCGAGCACTGCACGGCGCTCGCGAGCTCGCCGACACCGCACGGGCCGGCGTGTGGAGCAGGACACCACGCACGAGCTGTCACTCACGAGCACCGCACAGTAGTGCTGTGTGCGCACACACCCGAGCACACACCCGAGCACACACCCGAGCACACACCCGAGCACACACCCGAGCACACACCCGAGTGTGCCAGGCGGCGGGCAGGCTCAGGCTCACTCGCGGAGCCGCGGCCTCTAAGCGAGATGTGGGGAGATAAGGCGAGATATGGCGGAGATATGGCCGCGGCCTCTAAGCGCTTCTTGCGTGCGTGCGCCGGCGCGGTGGGGAAGGGGGGGAGGGGGGAGGGGGGGGGGGGGGGGGGTGCCGGTGCTGTTCCCCATGGGTTTCTTTTTCGCGGGCGCCTTTTTGCCGTCAATGTTCCTCAGGGGCGCCTGCCCGGGCAGACACCCCGTGCGGGAAGCGAGTCGGAAAGCAGCCCGCCCCCCCCATCCCGTCGCGTCTCTCTCTCTGCCCCCCCCCCCACGGGGGGGGGGGCGCGCCAAAAAAAACCGGCAGCGGCAGTCCAACCACCCGGTGGGCAGGAACCGGGCCCTCGGGGGCCCCCCAACCCCCCCCACCGTGGAGGAGGGATCCTTGATCCTCTTCCAGACCCCAAAATCGTTTGCCCCCTCGTAAGAACACACCGGGCCCACCTTGGGGCCCCAACCCACCGCG
>NW_005195338.1:9867-13850 GCF_000372725.1 Emiliania huxleyi CCMP1516
CGACCCGACCGCGAACTTCTCCTCGCCCGGCGACCACTGCACCGACGTCGCCGCCGCCGCGATGCGCAGGATGACGAGCGACGGCTTCCACTCGCCGCCGACCTGCGTCCAGACGTAGGCGTTGCGGTCCTGCGAGACGGTGACGATCTTATTGGACGTCGGTGCCCACGCGATGCCCGTCACCAGCGCGTCGTGCTCACTCAGCGTCGCCACCCGCTCCCACGGCCCGTCCAGCGGCTCGGCGGTCGGGACCTTGAGGATGGCGATCGTATTGTCGTTCGGGCAGACGGCGAGGAGCGTGCGGTCCGCGTTCCAGGCGTGGATGGTGATTGCGGATTCGACGCGCGCCTCGAAGACCATCGCTCACTGACCGCGTCTGGGCACGCGGCAAGGTGGCACACACCCGCACGAGCAGCGGGGAGCAGCGCGTCGGCGCTGAAGTCAATCGACCGGCCAACAAGGTTCCACAACGCGCAAAAAACGGCACGCCTTCTACAGTGCCGAATGCCGAGGATGGCGAGGATGTGAGGTTACTGACTGTTCCAAGTGCTCCAAGTGCCCCTCGCCTCACCCTCCCGCCGCCTCGCCGCTCGCTCGCGCCCGCCCGAATCTCTACTTCCTCGTTATCCATCCGCCACCCCCCTCCCTCCCCTCGCTCGCCGAAGCGAACATAAGCCCCCTTCCAGCCGAGCTTCCCGTCCTTGCCCTTGCTCGAAAGCGAGCTCGTGAGCTTCAGATCGGCAATAAAGGCGCCTGTGCCCCTTGCCGATGTTTGCCGCCGCCACGTCAGGCTGTTTAGGATGAAAAGTGGAAACGTTCGTCCTCCCACAGTCCCTTGGCGGGTGGAGAATTAAATTCTTCCGCACATTTCCCCGTGTGCTTGCAGACCAAAACTCGGCCGTCCCCGGAATCGTGTCAATCAGACGCCTCGTGGCTTGCCCTCTCGGCCGCTCGTGGTCGAGTAGAACAGGGTAGACGCCCATCCGGGACCGCTCCAGGACGCACGCCGGCGAAGCACCATCAAGCTGCTGTACATCCCCGGCATCGCCTCCCCTGGCTTAGCTAGACTGAGAGATATGGTGCACATGGTCTGTCTCTACAATATACTCACCGACACTTCAGACTTCACCTCCCAGAGCTCGTCCCGGTCCGCCACGGCCATCCTCGGCCTCGGAGGGCCCCCGGCCGCGGCGCGGTGCGGCAGCGTCACAAATCCGACAAACACGTCTCAAATCCGACCGACCACACAGAGCAGCACCGGGACGAGGTCGGTCGGGCGATCTGAGGCCCGACTAGGCGTATGCATTGCCCATCCAGGCAGGACTATCATCTGGACCTATCAACAGGCGCCTGCGGCGCCGTGCTCAGGATGTTCCAACCTGTTCCACTTTGATTCTCGAGTCATACTCGAGGGGTCCCGTACCATGCGGAATCGACCCTATCCAGTGCTCAAGTGCTCAAGTAAAACAAACACGGAGTTTACACGGGCGGTGGATGGGCTGGTTTGACCGAGGTGCGTGCGGCAGCTTGAGTGGCTGGACGCTACTGCTGATCGCCGCCGCCAATGATCACAAGCAGCTGGTCGAACTTTTGCTGAAGCGGGTCGCGAAGCCGACGCGCAAAACAGCTACGGCGGCACGGCGCTGATGGCCGCCGCCGTCAATGACCACGTGCAGGTGGCCGAGTGCTGCAGCAGGCGCGGAGATCAACCTTCAGGACAGCGGCTGCAGAACCGCGCTGATGTTCGCTGCTTACCAAGGCCACTTGCAGGTGGCCGAGCTGCTGCTGCAGCACGGGGCAGAGGTCGACCTGCAAGACGTTAGCGGCTGCACTGCGCTCACAGCCGCCGCCGTCTACGGCCATTCTGTCGTCGTGCTCCGCCTGCTGCGGGCGGGCGCAGACATGGCGCTGCGCACTGCGAACGGCCACACAGCGCTGAAGATCGCCAAGCAGAAGGGCCACACCGAGTGCGTCGCCGCCGTCAAGACGTTTCTCGGCGAGGTGGCGGCGAAGAGGCGCGACGCGGCGGCGCTCGTGCGGCGCGGGGGCAGGCAGCAGCGGGCCTGTTCCCGAGGGCATCGGCGAGGCGGGCGGCGCAGGGGCGGACGGCCCTGCCGCCTCGAGCAAGGGGCAGCGGCGGCACCAACTGCCGCGTCCTTTCCTGGCGGCGTGGAGAGCGGAACGGGCGAGGACGCCGTCCCCGAGGAGGTCGTGGAGGCGGCTGTGCAAGGCGGCGAAGCGGCGGTGCTGGCGTGGCTCGACGGCGGCGGGCGGGTCGATGCGACTTTCACTGTTGCGGGTGTGAGCGGCTTTACGCTGCTGATGGTCGCCGCCTTCTACGGCAACGGGCGGCTGGCCGCGGCGCTGCTGCAGCGTGGCGCTTCGATCGACCTTCAAAACGCGTCGGCGTCACCGCACTGATGTACGCCGCCGACCGAGGCCGCGAGCGGGTGGCCGAGCTGCTGGTGCGGCACGGGGCGGAGCTTTTGGGGAGCATGCGGCGGCCGAGAATTCGGCGAAGGAGGCGGCGACGGCTGCAGAGGCGGCGGCGAGGGCGGCGGAGAGGGCGGTGGGGGAGAATGAGGCGGCGCGGCACGCCGAGGAGCTGCTGGCGGAGGTCGAAGCGGAGAAGCGCGCCAAGGGCAAGAAGGGCAAGAAAAAGATGAAGGGCGGCGGGGCGGGCGGGGCTGCGGGGCCGTCGCAGGAGCCCGAGGAGGTTGCCAAGGCGCCGTCGGAGGCAGCCGCAGCCGAGGCCGCAAAGAAGGCCGAGGAGGAGAGAATGATCAGGCTTCTCGCAAGTTGTCACGAGGAGAGGATCCGGCTCGGCATCACGGCGGAGAGCCAGGCGGCGGCGTCGGCAGAGGTGGCTAAGGCTGTGCGCTTGGACGCTGAGGCGGACGAGGCGGAGGAGGAGGAGGAGGAGGAGGCGGCGGCCGAGGCGGCGCTGGCGGATGCCGAGCTGGCGCCTGGACGTCGTCGTCACACTCCAACAGCCCCTCACCTGACCTCGCCCTTGCCTCCCGCAGCTTGACCGAAGACGACACCCAGGTGGGTTTGCGTTTGCGCCCCCACCCCCCAGAGCCAGACGCCAGAGGCCCCCTCGTGACGGCCCTTCCTTGGCCCTCTCCACGTCAGTCGCCCTGCACCGCTGCAGGCCGCTGTTTGGTACTGACTACTGTATCCTGTACGTCACGGTGTACCTGTACGGTGTACGGCTTTATGCGTGTATCGGCGCTGTGAAACTGCACCCTGAGTCACTGCCCTGTGGGGGGCTGTGTGCCCACTGCCACTCACTGTGTATACCCTCTGTAGGGGTAGCACGTAGTGTTTTGACATTCATTCTCAAGAAATTGCGACGTGCACGCCGCGAACGTTCGGATGATACATGTTCATTCCAATCTCTCACAGTTGGGCTCTTCTCGCCTCTCGACAGACACCTCTCTCTCTCTCTCTCTCTGTCTCGCGTGCTATTTGTTTGAAGCCCCGCCCAATCCCCAGCCCTGAGCCCAGGCAGCGCCGTGGCTGCGGTCCTCGCTTCATCTCCTCTCCCTCCCCTCGCGCGTCCCCTCTCCCTACGAAACGTATGAGGCCAGCGGGCCCGCCCGCGCACCGTGGGGTGTGGGGGCGGCGGGCGGCGACAGAGGTGCTCTCGCGCCGTGACGGCGGGCGGCGGCGCGGCGCGACGGGCGGCGGCGGCGGCAGCAGCAGCAGGGGGGGGGGGGGCGAGGGCTACCCCTCCTTGATCGCGTTCGCTAGCCAGTCGAGCCCGTCGTGCAGCCCGTCCCCCTTGATGGCAGACGTCTTAAAGATTTGCCACTGCAGAGGGGGGGGGGGGGGGGCAGGCCGGCTGTCGGAGGGTCGGAGGGCGGCGGCGGTGTGCGGCGCGGGTGCGGCCAGGGCAAGGCTGGCGCGAGGCCAGAGCAGGCGGGAATGGCGGGGGGGGGGGGGGGCCAAAGCCCCCCTTTTTAGTAAATGGGGGGCAA
>NW_005195338.1:15193-17152 GCF_000372725.1 Emiliania huxleyi CCMP1516
CTTCCTTATGTGAGCCTCGTGCGACTCGGTCCGTAAGCCGAGGGCACCCGCGCGCCACGTGGGTAGGCTCCGCTTGCCATCTGGGGGCGATGCGGGCGGGCGCCGGAGCCCACCCTAAATAGTAGGGTGGTACCCTACTTCGAAGGGGAAGGGCGCGAGCGGAGGGTGCCCCGGATTCATCTATCCGTCGGGCCCCGGTACATTCATTTTAGAACTGATCACTTTGCGCAGCAGCCGTCCCTTCGCCGACTGGACGGCAGTGCCTGAGGGAGGGTGTAGAGGATGTTAGTAGAGTGTAGAGCGCTGTAGAGCTGTAGAGATGTAGAGCGCTCTGGAGCGCTGTAGAGCTGTAGAGCTCTACATCCGCCGCGGGACGAAGCGCCTCCGTTGTAGAGCGATGTAGAGCGCGATTTTGCTGTAGAGTTTGTTGTAGAGGCTCTACAGCCAAACCGCCGGGAAGGCAGTGACTCAAAGAGGTCAAGCCGCGCTAATGGGGGGTCTCCGAGCTTACTGGAGCTCTGATGGACGGCCCTGACTATCCCTGACACACAGAGAGTCACTCTGATGGCACACAACACCCTATAACTGCGTCATGACCAGCCTGCCATGTGTCGCCGGTGCCGCATTCGTCGCAGTGCTTCTTTAGCAGGCGGTGGACTGTCGGCTGCGAGGACGGTCGCATTTGCGCGAGGCGAGGAGAGCATTGCTGCGCGTTGCATGCGCCATGCCTCGCGCCAGCGCGTGCGGGAGCTCCTGGCTGAGCGTTGAGTCCAGGCGAGTTGCGCTGGCCACTATCGCTACGCCGAGCCGAGCTGACGCGCCGAGGCGCCGGCCAGTCGCAGCCGTGAGGCATGCCACAGCAGCAGAGGCACCTGCCACCCATTGGGCGGGCAGACAGAAGGCCAGGGCAGCACTGGCGAGTGCAACGCGCCTCATGTCGGAGACCGACCGTGCCTCGTTCGCCGCTTTTGATGTAGAGTTTGTTGTTTGTACGTACTTATAGCTTGCTGGGAGAAAAGAGAGAGGGGGTTGTGTTCTCTAGGCCCCTTTTCTCTTGTTGTAGAGATTTCACGTTGTAGAGCGCCTCTACATCGCTCTACAACGGAGGCAGTTCGTCACGCGGTGGATGTAGAGCTCTACAGCTCTACAGCGCTCTACAGCGCTCCAGAGCGCTCTACATCTCTACAGCTCTACAGCGCTCTACACTCTACATCCTCTACACCCTCCCTCAGCGCTCAGGGGAGAACGACGAGAGTGGGACGACCGCGAGGTGGCATGAAGGTTGCAGCGAGCGAGAATCGGCGAGCGAGGGACTGCGAAGGGAGATAGAAAGAGGCAGACGCCCAAGGGTTAGGGTGGGCGACGGCTGGCACCACACTCCTCTCCTTAAAATCCCTGTGTGGTGGCGGCGTGCCGTCCTCCCATCCCTCCTTGAGCACTTGAGCACTGGATAGGGTCGATTCCGCGTGGTACGGGACCCCTCCCTCCTTTGGGTTGTCTGTTTTCTTTCTGGGCACGGGAAGACTGAGATGAGACCGCCAGTGGAGTTGGGAGTCCACCGTGCACCGCGCTGCGAGCCTGTCGTGTCCCTTGTCAGGAGCAGGAGAGCCCCACCTGTCCCCTGATCGTCCTTCCAAAATCCTGCTCGTGCAGGTGTGGACCCTGTCCTCCTCCCCCATCCCTCGTTTGGCGTGTCTGTTTTCTTTCTTTCTTTCTGAGCCACTGGCCTCGACACCTCGACACCAAACCTCGACACTGACTCGACACCTCGACACCCCATGCCAACTCGACCAACTCGACACCCCGTCGACACCCCTCGACACCATCTAGGCTGGGACCAAGCTCGTCCGTGTCAAGGTGCCAGTCGGCCGAGGAGAGCAGCGAAGAGCGGAACCGTAGCGGAACGCGAATCGGGATCGCATTCTCCTCGAATGGTTTTACGAGCGTCATCTTGTAGTG
>NW_005195337.1:0-1216 GCF_000372725.1 Emiliania huxleyi CCMP1516
GACTCCCGCTCCTCCACAACCTCTATTCGGTCGCCTGACGCAAAGGAGAGGTACTTGCTGTTGTCGCCACCGCCGGTCGGGGCCCAGGCGTGCTGTGCGATCGCGAAGCGCCGCTTGTCGGGCATCGCGGCCGCTGAAGGTCAGCGATCGAGCCGAGGCTGTCCAGAACGGCGTCCAGCCTACGGAGCGTGCGATATAGATGGCGTAAAAAGCGCGAAAAAAGAAAAAACGCGGCGGCCGCCGCAAATCGGGCTTCATGGAGCGCTCTTGCCTCCGCTCGTGCGGTCTGTGCGGTGGCGGGTCCGCCGTCGGCGGAAATACAACGGTGAACTCACGGTGAAACTCAAGAGTGTGCTCAAGTGCTCAGCGTTCGACCTCCGCACACCAGGAAGGACACCACACACTCAATTGAGAGGCCGGCAGTCGCGATACGCCCCCCGCTCGCTCCCGTTCCCCTGCACCCCAGATCATCGTCTTAAGATCCTGCTCGTGCAGGCCCTGCCTGTCTGTCCTTTACCCTCGTTTGGCGCGCAGACCGTTTACTTTCATTCATCTGGAAGCATGGAAGACGCACGACGCTCCTGCCGCGGGAGTTCTTTTCTGGAACTGTTTGTCCCAGCGTGCGTTACACAATCGTTCCGTCGGGAAAGCGCTTGCCGCAATAAGTGAGTCTTTCGCTAAGCGCGGGTTAGCGCGGGTTAGTGCTCACTAACCCGGCACGGGTTAGCACGGGTCAGAATGGGTTACCATAACCCGGCACTAACCCGGCACTAACCCGGCACTAACCCGGCACTAACCCAGCGCTAACCCGTGCGGCTGGGGGGCATACGTCAGCATGGGTTATGGTAACCCGAGACTAACCCGGCGCTAACCCGGGTTAGTCTCTCCCTCGGACGGCTTGGCTGCACCTTGCCCCTTGGTGCTCTCCGCGGCAACGCCGTTATCGGTAAGTTGAGCGTGTATGGAGTGAGTCTATCGCGTATCGGTAAGCGCGGGTTAGCGGCGGGTTCCACACGGGTTAATCCACACTAACCCAGCACGGGTCAGCACGGGTTAGAACGGGTTACCATAACCCGACGCTAACCCGACGCTAACCCGGCACTAACCCGGCACTAACCCGGCACTAACCCGAGACTAACCCGGCGCTAACCCGCGCTGCTCGGGGGCATACGTTAGGATGGGTTAGTCTCGGGTTAGTGCCGGGTTAGTGCCGGGT
>NW_005195336.1:0-1216 GCF_000372725.1 Emiliania huxleyi CCMP1516
AATTCATGACTGGTTCTTGGATACTCGTAGCTCCGCGGACGGGCCCCTCCACCCTTCATGTACGTACGTACTTAGCTTACTGGGAGAAAAGAAAGAGGGCGTTGTGTTCTCTAGGCCCCTAAGGGCCCTACGCGCGGCGTGAGAGCTCGGAAGCGAGCTTTGCACGAAAGGAATGTACACAGCCGCGGAACCACTACTCATCAGCCTCACAGCCTCGCCTCGAATCTGATCCATCCATGCACTCGCGGTACATACAGGCCCGCCCGGGCAAGCAAGGCGTGCCGCAGGGCCGTCCCGCGTGGCTGGGAGGGTCCCAGAGGCGGCCCGATCCGGGCACCGATGGCTTCAGGGACATGCCGGCCCCAGACGAGTCGCCGATGACGCTCACGCTCAACGTCCGCAAAGAGCGCCAAGTTCTTTGAGGTGCAGCACGCGTTCCAGCAGCCTCTCAAGGCGCAGCCTACAAGCTCTTTCAAGGTGGCATGACGGAGCTCTGCTGTTCGGGATGCCTCGCGCTGCAGGCACGGACACCCCTGCCCCTGACGCTCCCCTCGTGCACGTGCGCATTGTCCTCTGAATGCTGCTCATGACGTGCAGCTCTGGTACCTCGCAGGGGCTCGAGCGCAGGGGCAAAACAAGTACCAGAGCAGTGAGAACCCCGCTTACGAGCCGGGATCCCGCGGGTACACCATGATGAACGGAGCGGGGTACGGTCAACCTCAGGAGAGGATCAGCGTCTGGGGGGGCGACCCCCCCATCTTTGTTTACCGATGCGTCCTAGAATGCAAAAACGCATTCTAGGACGCACTTTTCATCTCAAAGATACCATGTGTCTCGGGTACACAGGGCATTCTAGGATGCAACGGCTGTCCTGGAGATAGCCGCGCCGTGTCTTTTGTTACGCGTTCCATCTTAGACGCCACAAGCATCTATAGATGCACAGCTGTTCTGAGATGGCACTTGCATACTAGATCACATTTTACTATACTTGGACAGGGAAGCGTCTCAGGAGACACCGTGTGTCGGGTGCACCGGGCACCGAGGGGGGAGCAGGGAGCACGCGGAAAAGGCGGTGTGATCTCTCGGCACCCCCTGGGGGCCCTGCCTTGAGTGCTCGCGTGAGGTCTCTCCTCGCGGCCTGCCCCTCCTGGAGAACCAGGTTCTCAGCACCGCGCATGCATCTGCTTGCGCCACGAGCTCGGGCGCAAAGTGCATG
>NW_005195335.1:0-1215 GCF_000372725.1 Emiliania huxleyi CCMP1516
GTTTGTCTCTCACACCCTCACTGTCGTCGCATGCGAGGTTCTTGTTTCTTATCACGTAAAATTCTTATCACGGCACTGTTTCAAGGGCTCGCACCTCAACCTCTCACAGACCAGCGCATAGCGCCACGTATTTTCTTGTCAATAACAAGCTGTGAATTCTCCGTGTTGCGTGACTGTCTCTGAAAAGAAAGAAAGAAAACGGACAACCCAAGGGAGGGATGGGAGGACGGCACGCCGCCACCACACAGGGATTTTAAGGAGAGGGGTGTGGTGCGCTAGCCGTCGCCCACCCTTGGGCGTCCGCCTCTTCCTATCTCTCTTCGCAGTCCTTCTCCGATTCTCGCTTCAACCTTCGTGCCACCTCGCGGTCGCCCCCTTCTCGTCGTGCTCTCCCTTGTTTGTCGCTTCTTCCTCTGCCTCGTCCTGCGACGGCGCCGCCGCCTGCCGCTCCCTTGCTCTCGCTGCTCGGCGCAGCTCTGCCCTCCTTGCTGCATATCCTGTCTCTAAAGAAAGAAAGAAGAAAACAGACAACCCAAGGGAGGGATGGGAAAAAAAAAATTAAATATTCTTAGCTTCGCCCTTGCCTCCGACGCTGGGGACAGTCACCACGGATACATACGTCCGTGGGAGTGCCCCCCTCCCCCACCTGCCCTGCTTACACAGGATAGCATGCCCCGAGAACGGCGGCATTTGGCAGGGGTAACCTGGGAAGGAGGTTTGGTTGTGCTTTCTTTTTTGCTCTCGAGGGAATGTTCTCTCGACGCCACTGGCCTTCTGAGGTTTCGTACTGGTGACGTCCTTCTTGGCACTTCGGGCGTCGGTGTGTGTGGTGAATTCCCTCGGTTTTTATGATGTGTTTATTTATTATTTTTTGGCTATATTATCGGACGTTGAGTGACACCTCCTCCAGTCCATCATCTATGCTGCCAACCCGAGCCGCCTGCCGCTCGAGGATCGAGTGGCCTCCGGATCGAATCGGCACCTTGACCCTTATAATTTTTTCACACCTGAGCGGGCCCAATTTTGCTCAGATGCACCTCCGAATTCGAACTCACGTCATCACGCTTAGCGCTTGGTGTGTGTCCGTTTTTCGTCACGGGTAAGGGAGGGATGGGAGGACGGTACGCCGCCACCACACAGGGATTTTAGGGGAGAAGTGTGGTGTTAGCCGTCGCCCACCCTCGGGCGTCTACCACTTCCTATCTCTCTCCGCAG
>NW_005195334.1:0-1215 GCF_000372725.1 Emiliania huxleyi CCMP1516
ACCCGGCCTTCACGTGCTTCGACCCGCGAAACTCGACCTCTATCCGCCGCCCGATGGGCGGCTTGGCGTCGCGCCTGGCGGCGGCCGTCGCCTCCTCGTCGCGCCGCAGCAGCTGCGTGGTGCCGTCCCGCACCTCGCTGTCGACAAACTGCCACTGGACGTCGTCCTTCGTGTAGAAGACGCGGTAGGCCCTCTCGCCGTCTGCGCCGGTCGCGCCGCCCAGCAGCTCTCTGCGCACTTCCTCCCTGCCGTCCTCGAGAAGGTATTGCAGCTCCGATCTCTTGAGGAGCGATGGAGAGGGAAGCGACGCACCGATGATCCAACCAACGTACGATTCGTTGTCGTTCCACCGCGTCCTGACACGCGCCCTGGTGCTCACTCGCGCGTCGGGCAGTGCCTGCTCGCAGCGAGGGCACAGCCAGCTTCCCTTTGGCGCGTCCTCGAGCGGTGGCGAGAGGCAGAGCAGGTGATATCCGCGATCGCACGAGTCGCATAGCAGCATCGCGTTGCCTTCGGGCTGCTCAGGCGACGAGCAAATCTCGCAGGCCGTGTCCTCCTCGTCCAGCTCACTTTCCATGCGGAACCTGTGTGAAGGCGGGCAGCAAGCGAGAGAGCGAAGCACTTTGGATTCCTAGCAGCTCCGTGATGGACCGCCTTGCCGCCGCCGAGCGGCGGCCGAGCTCATTCACAGCCTTGTTATTGTCAATGCCCGTGAGCGCGAGATAGGGCTAGCAGTAGGCAGCTAGCCTGTGAGGAGGGCGTCCATAGACACCTCACTCCCCACACACGGTCTCGTCCGTGCCTCGCCGGCCCGCGAGAGGTTGCTAGAGGTAGAGCAAGCCTGCTCTAGCCTCGCATGTTACTTCCTGTCGTCTGTTGTTTGTTGTGCCCTTGTTTGTTCTCTTGGCACCTTGGAGTGCTGGGGGGGGCGACAGGGAGGATGTGGCCTTGAGTTATGTGTACGCCTACTCAGGGTGTGTGGCATCGAGCGCGCTTGCTGTGCCGCGTCCCCACCCTTACTCTGCTTGGTAGGCGAGCTGACGCAGCAGGCGGGCGTTCGCTTGATCGCCGCGGCGCTGCTGAAGCACATGCGCCAGGGCGAGGCGCTCGAAGCCGCGCTGGCTGCGGATGGAGTGGAGGCAGCTAAGCCGGCTGGACCGGAGGACGAGATAATTCTCGCTCGGCTGCAGAAGCACGCCGAGAGCGGCGAGCTCG
>NW_005195333.1:0-1215 GCF_000372725.1 Emiliania huxleyi CCMP1516
ACGCGCTGGCCAGCAAAAGGCCTCCACATTCTATTGGCTACCACGGGCTCTACCTGTAGCCGGGACATAGCCGGCAGTGGCTTCCACTGCGCCAGCTCCAGACGCTGCCGCCGGCGGTGAGGGCGAGGCTGTGCGCAGCTCCAGCCGACACGCTCACGGCGCACTCACCCAGCGTCGACGGGAGGCGGGTCGGCGTGTTGGGCTGCGCCACGCCCTCACCGTGGCCGAGCAGGGCCGGGTTGTAGTACGGCGCATTGCCGCACGAAGAGAGCCACCCCTCGCCATCAATGAAGACGCTGTGCCATTTGCATGCGGCCGCCCTCGCCGGCGGGTTGGACTTGCGCAGCAGCGCCGAATAGCACAGCCACCGCACGGCACAGCCCTCGCCCTCTGGCTGCGCTGGCAGCTCGAAGCCGCGCTCTTGCGCCCACAAGCGGATGGCCTCCGCCGCGAGCGAGGCGTGGAAGAGCAGCGAGACGGCCGCGACGCGAGCGATGTCGATGGGGCTTTCGAAGCGGGAGAGGACGCGCTCGAGGAGCTCCCTGGGGAGGTCGAGCAGGCGGGCGGGCGGCGGCGCGTCTGGCGAGGGAGCGGCGGTGGCGGCGGAGGCGAGGCGGCGCGAGTGGCGCCGCGGCGGGGTGGACATCGCGAGAAAAAGAAAAGCCCAGAAAAAGAATTGCGTTCCCGTTTTTTGTTAATTGTCCTTTCCCTGTGTGGTGGCGGCGTGCCGTCCTCCCATCCCTCCCTTGGAATTGGATCGCAAGGGCGATCTGACTCGATTTCGGCAGATCGGTAGGATCGGGTCCGACGGAAATAGTTTCTTCGTCCTCCCGGCCGGAAATAGTTTTTTTCGTCGTCACCTGCTCACCTCCCGTGTTCCTCTGTGCTCTGACGGCGAATGTCGGTGTGAGGACGCAGCGCCAGGGATAGAGAGAGCGTGTGAGAGAGCAGCGAGACCCCCCCAGCCCCACGGAGATATCGAGAGACGGAAGAGTGTCGAGAGACCAGAGAGGAGAAAGAGAGAGAGAAGGGGGAATATAGTAATTAGTATCCTCGTTTTCGCACAAATCGCTCTCGCACGCACAGCACGTGTCAAAATCGTTTTCAAGTCGGAAGAGTGGTGAGTGCACACACATCGAGGAATGTCCGAAACCGAATGAGGCAATGGGCACGCGGGCACGCGCCGCGCGCTGGCGCCGCGCACGAGATAAAGGA
>NW_005195332.1:0-1215 GCF_000372725.1 Emiliania huxleyi CCMP1516
GGCTTGGCTTTTTTTTTCCTCTTTTCTCTTTTGGCTCTCTTCCTCCTGGCTTTTTTTTGGCTTTCCTTTCTTTTCTTCCTCTTCTTTTGCTCTGCTCGCCTTTCCTTTTTTCTCCTTCCTTCTCCTCGCCTCTCCTCCTCCTCGCCTCTTTTTTCCTTGGCTTGCTTCTCCTCTCCTCGCCTCTCCTCTCCTCCCCTGGCCTCTCTTCTCCTCTCCTCTCCTCGCCTCGCCTCTCTTCTCCTCGCCTCGCCTCGCCTCTCTTCTCCTCGCCTCTCCTCTCCTCGCCTCTCCTCGCCTCTCCTCGCCTCTCCTCCTCCTCCTCTCCTCCTCGCCTCTCCTCGCCTCTCCTCGCCTCTCCTCTCCTCTCCTCGCCTCTCCTCGCCTCGCCTCTCCTCGCCTCTCCTCGCCTCTCCTCTCCTCTCCTCGCCTCTCCTCTCCTCGCCTCGCCTCTCCTCTCCTCGCCTCGCCTCGCCTCTCCTCTCCTCTCCTCTCCTCTCCTCTCCTCGCCTCTCCTCTCCTCGCCTCGCCTCTCCTCTCCTCTCCTCTCCTCTCCTCTCCTCGCCTCTCCTCTCCTCTCCTCGCCTCGCCTCGCCTCTCCTCTCCTCTCCTCTCCTCTCCTCTCCTCGCCTCTCTTCTCCTCGCCTCTCCTCGCCTCTTCTCGCCTCTCCTCTTCTCGCCTCGCCTCTCTTCTCCTCTCCTCGCCTCGCCTCTCCTCGCCTCGCCTCTCCTCCTCCTCCTCTCCTCCTCTCCTCCTCCCCTCTCTCCTCCTCCTCCCCTCTCTCCTCTCCCCCCCCCTCTCTCCCGCTCACAGAGATATGGATTCATCGGTTGGCTGATAGCCCCTCGAATTAGTTAATTAATCAGCAGTCGCCTCGTCCGTGGAGCGAGATTAGCCGAGACCTGCCGATGTTCGCCGAGGTTCGCCGAGATTGCTCGAGATCGTCTTGATGCATCGAGATCAACAGCCAACGGCGTGTCCGCGAGCGTGGTGAGAGATGGCGCCGAGAGACGGCGCCGAGGAGTGCGGTCCGTGTCTTGTACTCGCCGAGATCTGCCGAGATCCCCGAGATCGCGATGAGCCGAGATGACGCGAGATTACCCGAGACTGTGATGAGCTGAGATTACCCGAGATCGTGATAGCCGAGATTACCCGAGATCGTGATAGCCGAGATTACCCGAGATTACCCGAGATGAGTCCCCATGCGCGAGATCAGA
>NW_005195331.1:0-1531 GCF_000372725.1 Emiliania huxleyi CCMP1516
ACAGGAATTTTGACAATTAGCCAGATGGATGCCGATTTCAATCAATGGGCTCGCCCATACCGGAGTGGTTCGACTCCACGCAAACCCGGAGCGGTGAGGGGCTGGTCGTGCGGTGTTCTCAGGCCCAGTGAGGTAGTGCATCTGGCCACTCCGGATCCTGCTGAACAAGTTCCTCTTGTAGCTCGATCGGTCACACCGCCATCGCCGTCGGGGAGATGGGGACGACACTGCCTCGGCAGCGTGCACCTCGATCCTGTACCGTGTTTGTTATGACCCCCCCCAATGAACACACCAGTGAGGGAGGGCGAGACGATCGAGGGGTCCCGTACCATGCGGAATCGGCCCTATCAAGTGCTCAAGTGCTCAAGAGGCGGACGCCCAAGGGTGGGCGATGGCTAGCGCATCACACCCCTCTCCTTAAAATCCCTGTGTGGTGGCGGCGTGCCGTCCTCCCATCCCTCCCTTGGGTTGTCCGTTTTATTTCTTTCTTTCTTTCACCTCCCATCCCTCCCTTGGGTTGTCCGTTTTCTTTTTTCTTTTTCCCCCTTGTAGTGGCGGCGTGCCGTCCTCCCATCCCTCCCTTGGCTTGCCTGTCTGTTTTCTTTCTTTCTTTCCTTTTTCCCCTTGCGGGGTGCGCACTGCGCGCCGCGAGGATGAGGAGCCTGAGCCAGGGGAGGCGGGAGGGTTGGGAAGGAAGGAGTATGTCGGCCTCTTCGACGGCCAATAAGGGGCCGTCGTCTGCTGAGCCTTTTGAGAGTTTTGCCTTTGTGGTGCTAGTCCGTGCCAGTCAGTCTGCTGTGAGAGGGGCTTGTATTATTTTTAATACAATTCTTAATAGCGCGACGGAGTCCTCAGCACCTCCCCTATGTAAGAAAAGATCCCCGCTCGGTCTCTTTTCTTGTTTATCCATTTAGCATAATAGACACAATTTACGTGGCTGGGTTCACCGCGATTGTACCGGGTAGGAAAATTGGGAAACCACTTGACGGTCGCGGCCTTCCGACTCGCGCCTCCGCCTCACTCCGCCTCACTGGCACTATCTATTGTAGCCCTGGCCGGTGCGCGTGCTCAGTTGAAGTTCCGGAGTAAAATTCGAACGCGTTCTCTCACGGTGACCAAAAAATGTCCACCTCAGAGGCACCTCCGGAGGCAGGCCGCCGCACGCCGGCGACACAGCTCCAGCTGTCGAACTGACCCGCAGCTCCTCTCAGAGCGGGAACTGTGTCACAAATTGACTGAGGCGGTTGTCAGGAATCATCATACGGATCACATGGTGGCTCTCTCATGACGGGAGGCCGCCCGACCACTCCTGGGTGGCACTGCCACCGGTGTCGCTCGACGTCCTGTCGACAGCGTGCCGACAGCGACACAGACCATGTGGGACGCGTCGAGTATCGACCTCTACTGCTTACCCAGGTCGCAGCCTTCGAGTGTATCCTGGCTGTGGTCCCACACCCACTGGTGTCCACCTCAGAGACCGCAGGTGGAGGTCATGAGGGTCGATGGGAGATGGGAGTGCCAACGTAAAGCC
>NW_005195331.1:28667-41791 GCF_000372725.1 Emiliania huxleyi CCMP1516
GACGAGTGCGGGGGGTGTCATTCTTATCACAAGACATTACTACTCTTATTTAGTCTCTGATCAAGTCATCAATATCGGGCTGCGGGCTAGAGAGCCCTGCCTGACCCTTCTTGGGAGGTGCGCGTTCGCACGACCACGAGGGAGGGGGCCATAAAGTAAACAACACAGGTCTCGCCGAGGGTTAGTCTCGGAGCGCCCTCCCCAAAACCCATCGCTACGTCTACGACGCACTTTTTTGAGGACTGAGGACTGAGGACTGAGGCCTGAAGCGGGTATACGGGATACGGCTCCGACGGCGACGCGTGAGACGTCGCGTCGTGACAGCGTCACGCTCGACTTGTTGCAAAAAGCCTGTGGTGCAAACCCCCCCTAAAACCAGCTAAAACTACCAAAAACCCTGTCACGGCCAGCTCGGCACTATCTACTCAAAAAAGTGACGTAGAGCACCCACTTTTTCAGCGTTCCGCGCACACACAAGGTCCGCCTGCGTGCGGCGCCAGCTTCCCAGGGCCATGCATCCTAGCTGTCGCCACCGAAGGCGACTCGACGTCGCTGAGATCGGAGATCAAGCTCTGACAGGTCACACGTCGCTCCTTTGACGCCGACGTGACTCACCCGTGCAGAGCGCACCAGGACACAGTCTCGACGCGCTCGGTACGACGCCTGCGACCCGTCTCGGGTCAGGTGGCACGACGCTCATCGCGCCTGCCAGCGCTGCCGTGCAGGCTGCCACGACGAGGTCGAGCACGCTTCTATACGCTCGCCGAGCCTTCCTTTCCATCCCATTAGGCAGCCTGGGAACGGTGGCGGTCAGAGGCAAAGACTACGAGGGGGGTGGTGGAACCACATGTCACGGCTACTGCCGGCTCGACCCCACGATAGCCTCCGAAGGCTGACTTTGAGGCACCCTCATCGGACGATGTCGACGAGTTGGGTCGCTCTCGCGGTAGCCAGGTAGCCCCCCATACTAGTAGCACCAGCCATGGCCTCAGGGAGCGCGGGCGAGGGCGCTGGGAGCAACACGGACAAAAAGACATCAAAAGTGGTCGATGAGGCATATGACGAGATGTTCACACCACCCGTATTTGCAACTAGTCGCTCACGGGGCGACGATGTGTATATACTCTTTTTTGGTTTCTCGGTTTTCTTGTGTGGATATACTCAAGCAAGAGGTTCATTCATCAACGGATCATACGGGCACGACGGGTAGTGCACATGTGAGTCACTGGGGATATCGCGCGGCAACACAGGGTCTGATATAGATGTGTGTTGTGGGCCGAGAGCGCCAGAGACGGCTAGACTAATGGAAGCAGAAGCCCGACATGCAGGGGGCTTCGCAGCACTGGGACTGGACTGTGTACAGGAAATCAACATCGCGGTGGCGCGGGTGCAAGCGGAGGAGTGGGGCGGGCGGCACGCGCGCGGAAACAGAGTTCGGCATGCAGACGCGAGGAGAGGCGAGAGAGCAAGCATGGTGGGCGGCACCGGGGCGGCGCCTCCTTCCTAAGGAGGCGGGTCTTTCCCCGGGCGCCATCACATTGGCGCGCGGGCGCCATCACGTTGGCGCGCGGCAGCGAATCAGAGGGCGGACTCCACGAGGGCGGGCGGAGGGGGAGGGGGACGGGGAGGAGGGAGGGGGCACCTAGGCCGCGCCGCACCCGCCCGCAGAGCGGCTGCCGCGCAAGTAGCAGGCGAGGCGCGCCTTGTAGCAGTCGAGGAAGGCGGCCTCGCGCTGCGCGGCCGCCGCCGCCTCCTCGGTGGACGGCCGCTTCTGGCCTCGCCGCTCGCAGCGCAGGACCGCCTTTCCCGAGCCGCCGCTCGCCGCCTCGCGCGGGAAAGTGGCGCCTCCGCACTCCCACGCGATGCGGCGGTCCGCCTCCGCCTCCGCCTCGCGGACGAGGACCTGGAGCGCCGTCAGCGGCGGCTTCGAGTCGAGGCCGATCCCGTCCGGGCCCGGGGCGGTGGCGGCGGCGGTGCCGCCCTCGGCGGTGCCGCCCTCCGGCGACGCCTCTGCCGGCGGCTCGCAAACGATGTCCGCCATCTCGCCGAGGGAGAGGCCGGCGGCGGCTCCTTGCTGGAGGAGCGCGGTGCCGACGCGCAGGGTGCGGATCGACCCGTCCGAGACGCCGCTCTCGCGGCGCGAGGCGAGCAGCGCCGCGTCGGCGTCGGCGTCGATGCGGGCGATGTGCTCCTGCACCTCTGGCTCGAGGGGCGCCCGCGCCTGCGGCCAGTGGCGCCACTCGAGGTTGGGCACGACGGAGCGGAGCGAAGTGGGCAGGCAGAAGCCGTGGTCGATCGGCACGAGCCGCATCACCGCGCCGCGCGGCACCTCCGCCGAGGCCGGCGCGCCGAGCGATGCGCCGAGCGACGGCGCGGAGAGCGGCGTCGAGAGCGCCGCCGAGCCAAACGCGCCCGCGGGCGCCGCCGCGCCGCAGGGGGAGGGGGCGCGCGGGTTGGCGGGCCGCGCCGCGACGGGGGACGGGAAGACGATCGAGCGGTGCGCGGCCGTCTCCCCGAGAGAGAGCGCCGGCATGGGCAGCTGGCTCGGCACGGGCGGCAGGCCGGCCGGGGAGGCGGCCGGAGGCAGGTAGCTCATTGGCGAGCGGGACGCTGGAGGGGCTGCCGAGGAGGGGAGGAGCATCGGCGAGGCGGCGGGGGTGCCGCCGGGGGTGCCGCGCCCCGAGTGGCCCGGCGTCGACGGCTCCGAGCGCGGCGAGCGGCACGATCCGCAGCACGAGCTCGCCGTCGGCGTGAGCGCGTCTGCGGCGGCGGTCGAGGTGCGCTGGACGAGGATGTTGCCCCCGTGCCGGTCGGCGTTGAGGAGCCAGAGGTCGAGACAAGCGATGCGCTGCACCTCGAGCGTCGGGAAGAGCGAGTGCGAAAAGTCGTCCGCCGGCCCGTCGTGCGGCACGTACCGCTGCAGCGAGCCCGCCTTGTCCTTGCGCGCGCGGAACGGCGACGCCTGCGCCTCGCCGTAGGAGGCGCCCTCGCCGGTGGAGGCGTCGAAGAAGGAGGTGTGCTCGGTGCGCACGCAGGCGGTGGCCGGCACGCGGCAGAAGTGGCGCGACCGCTCCGTCGCGTCGAGCGTGTAGGCGAGGTGCTCGTTGAGCGCCGCGTCCCCGATCCGGATGCCGGGGCACATCCCCTCCTCCCCGATGTTGGCGATGAAGGTTTGCTGCGCGCCCTTGGGGTTGTTGGGGCCGCAGGGCTCCTCGTCGCGCGGCTTGAAGAGCGAGATGGGCAGCCGCGAGCCCCACGGCGACTCGATGATGTACGTCCCCCCGAGTCCGTCGTCCACGAGCGAAGGGCGGCAGCCGGCGTCGAGCGCGGCGCAAGACTCGTTCACCAGTCGGAGGATGTGCGCGTCGCGGCCGGCGCCGATCGGCTCGAGCTTGGGGCTGGCGCGGTGCGCCGAGAGGACAAACTTGGACCGCCAGCTCGCCGCCGTCGATGGCGGCGTCAGGGCTTGCAGGCCGGGCGAGGTGATTGTTGTGGCGGGCGACACAGGCGCGGAGATGGTGCGCTGGAGGGGGAGGGCCGGCATGAGATCGTCAACGCTGATGGAGCGCCCCCTGCGCTGCACCTCCATGCCCGCGTGCATCTCTCCGATCGCCAGGTCGGGCGGCTCGAGTTCGCCCAGACTCTCCGCGTCGCGCGAGCGGCGCCACGCGGAGAGCGGAAGGATGGGGGGCGGGCGGGGGTTGGCGTTGCGCCCCATGATCCCGTTTGAACCCCACGGATGCATCCGCCCGACGGGCGCCGCGCCGCGCGCACCGCCGGCGCAGCCTTTGAATAGCAAGCTTCCGACAAGGACACCGATTTCTGCTCACCCAAACGCTGCACACCGCGAGGTGCGAGGTGCAACCCAGCGCGCTGTGAAGTATTTTTTCCGAGGCCAGCATCGGTGGTGCGCAGAGAGGAGCGGGGTCCCCACCCCGGATCCCACCTCCGGTGGCTTCGAACGTGCTCGCAGCAGAGATGCGTGCCTCAACCACGCTTCTTCTGCTTTCCCTCGCCGCCGCAGGCGGCCTGACACTCGCGCCTCCTCGCGCAGCGGCGCTCCGCCGACCCGCCGCCGCGCTCGCCGCGCCCTCGCAGCTGCGGGCGGCCGCTCCGGTCGCGATGCGGGCGCCTGCCGGCGGCGACGGGCAATTAGCCCGGCTTGGCACTGCCTCCGCCTCCGCGGCGGCGTGGCTGCTGGTGGCCGCCGCCCGCACGCTCGCCGCCTCCACCGGCGTTCCCGTCCGCTCCGCGCCCGTCGACGTCGTTAAGTGGGGCGTCGGCGTCGGCGGCGCCCTCGCCGGAGCGGCGTACGTCCTCGCCTCGCGCTCCTCGCGCAAGTCCAAGCAGGCCGCGGCGGTGGAGCCCCCCGCCGCGCAGCCCGAGCTCGACGCCGACGTCGAGATGCTCAACAGCCTGCAGGCCCGCATGCGCTCTCTGTACGACGAGCCTGCGGAGGACGAGCCGCCAGCAGAGACGACCTCCTCGGGCGGCACCGCGCTGCTCGAGCGGCCGGACAAGGAGGAGGCGGCGCCGGCGGAGGAGGAGCCCCTGCCCGAGGTGGACGAGGCCTTCCTCGCCGACGACTCCCTCGTCCTCGGCGACCTCGCGCGCCGCATGCGCGAGATCGCCGACGCGCCGCCGCCTGCGCCGCCCGCGCCTGCCGACGACTTTGGCTCCGGAGGCACGGCGCTGCTCGAGCCGCCGCGGTCGGAGGAGGCGCGGTTCGACGCCGACGCGCCGCCGCCCACCTTCCCGGACGGCTTCCCGCTCCGCGACTTCGACAGCGACGCGCCGCTCGACGCGCCCGCCGACCCCGCCGACCGGCTGGCAAAGCCGTCCGACGACGAGATCGCGATGCTCAAGCGGATGATGGGGGAGGCGTAGGGCGGCGGCAGCCGTGCCGGCGCGGCCCGGAGGGGGCATCGGATCTCTGCCCAACACGGCAGAAACGGGCGGCGCCATGGCGCGCATGTCACCTTTGAGCTATCGTCGCCTATCGAGGCGGTGTCCTCTCTTTCTGTGTCGAGCACGCATCTCACAGGATTGTCGATTGATGATCACATGGATTGCGATGGAAAACGAGGAGAGCACACACACCACATAGTGCCGTGCGACAAACGCTAGACCGCGCCGGCGGTGTGCGAGGACCACCACCCGCCGCTCGTCATACACGCAAAACTCGTCTCGAAAATGCTATATTGAGGGGAGATGTCGGACGCCAACACCTCGGACCTGCTTGGCCACGTGCTCGTGCAGGTTGAGCAGCTCACGCGCCGGGCTGAGGCCTCGGAGGCGGCCTTGCGTGCGGAGCGGGCGCGGAGCGAGCAGGAGGTGAGAGATCTGGCCGCAAGGATATAGAGAAGGGTGCGCGCGCTGCCAATATCGTTTGAGCTTTGGTGCGAACGAAGAGACTAGAGAGAGATTTTTTACGTGCGAGAGAAGAGAGAAACCCACGCGCCATGGCGGTGCCGGTGGACGTGTATGGCTTTATTCGGTTTTTTGCCGAGGGTATATGTGGTGTTTATGGAGGTGTTATGTTAAGTTATGAGGTGTGTAATATAGGGTTAGCCGGAGACGACTTTCTGGACGGCACGCTGGGACTCTGGGAACTTTCTTCATACGAACCGGGGACATTCACCACCGACTGGACTCTGTTTAATGATAGTAGAGTTTGAGTTCTGTGACTTTGATGTGCTAACAATATATTCGCAGGGTGGCCCGGCTCCTCGGAAGAGTTGCCCCCCGACCGGTACTTTTACCCATCTCACACTACAGAGGTGTCCGTTTTTATTTATTTATTTACTCGAGTACATCACCGTGGTGACGCAATCCAAGGACTAGCAAAGAGCCTTCACTTTCGCGCGTGATCATCTGACATGCTCTCGGTGTTCGCGGTCGTTGCCAGCCCCCTCGAGTACATCACCGGCACTGCGCCTGCCGTGCAGGAGATCTCCTTGCAGCGCCAGCAGGAGGTGTACTTGCACCGCCAGCAGGAGATCTCACAGCGCCAGACAAGCTTCGTCGCTGCTACACAGACTTCGGCCGGCTCTTTCGCTGATGGTGAGAGACCCAACCTCCCGGCCCTGCCACCGTAACGAACCCTCACCCCCGCCCGTTCCGTCACCACAGCTGGCGTCGACGACATCATGTCCTGCGACAAGTTGCCGCCGGACTCCCGCAACTTGCGGTTCTGCATTCAACAGGAAGGTCCCTTCGCCGGCGAGGTCGTCCAGCTGGTACCGGACGCGGCAGGCGGATACCAGAGTATCAGCCTCAAGGAGCGAGACTGTGCCGTGCCAGAACGAAGCATGGCTGCCGGCCGCATGTTCTTTGCGAATAAGGGTCCTGGAAACGGCTGTCGCATCGCGTCCGCAGACATCACGTACCAGAACAGCACCGGCGCGATCGTGAAGGCCGTCGCCGGAGAGATCATCAACCCGGGCGGTATTGCTGGCGAGTCCATCTACTACCCATCACCCGCCCGTCAGGACTGCTACTTTTACACCGACGCGTGCGCTGACGACGAGTTTTGCATGGTGAATGCGCATGAGCGGTGGGGCAAATGGGCGTCTGACCCGTCCGGCAGGACCGCAGACGCGAACTGCAATAAAGAAGACTACGGATTCAACATCACCAGTGCGCGACTAGCGGGCGCTACTGAGAGCGACTTGCAGGCTCTTCGTTCGAGCATCACGAATGTCTACTGCGGAGCTTTTTGCCCAGGGGGCAACTGCACCGACGCCGTGGAGGGGACTGATGTCGAGCAACGCAAGATGATGATTCAATTCGAGTCAACCTACAACAGCGTCGCATCGACCCAGGGCAACCCTCACGGCAGTGTTGGCTTTGCAGTGCCAAACCCCTGGAAGCCGATGCAGGGTGTGTGTGTCAAGCACCGTACCGAGCACCAGAGCTGCTTCCCGACCGACAAGGGCAGCGGCGACTTCTACCAAGAGGCCTACATCACAAGGGATGCCGCGACAGAGGGCGCCAAGGGCGGCTCCATTGACCGGCCCCTCGTCTGCGGATCGGGCCTCAGATGTCATGGTACTCACGAGATGCCACACACATGCATGCGCGCACCCGGCGACGTCGAGACGATGGACACGGTCGCTGCGAGGTATGTCGACCTGCACTCGCGGCCACGTGAACACTCGCGACGTGAGCAGTGGTCCTGCTCCGAGGACATGGGGCTCGGGTGCAAGTCCGGGCTCGTCTGCACTGGAAAAGATTTTGATGTTCTTCCCAACACGTGCGTGAAGGCGCGGCCCGCCGACCTCTGCTACGCGGGGCCGTGGTGGGACTCGACGAAATGCCCGCGGACAGAGGGACCCGCACCCCGCCCTTCGGACGCCACGCAAGCAGGTAGCGAGGAGCGCTGCGGTGGTGGAATGAGTCAAGAGCAGGCTGAAGAGGCACTCAAGGCGACCATGCTGCTCATCGCCGGTGAGGTGGCGTTCCCGGGCACTTGCCGCTATTGGACAGGCCCCAGCAGCGGATGGCACGTGCGCGCCCAGAACACGCGCAAGGCTATCTACGATGTGTTCGAGGCGCTGTGGCCTAGCATCCACAACCGCATGATCCCCGACTTCGATATCATCGAGAAAGAGTACTATCTCGGCAGATCTCCGGATGGCAACTCTCACGTGACTGCTGAGGAGTGCGCGGCGGCAACGGAGACATCGGTAAAGTGCGAAGGTGAATGCAACATCATGGAAGCGACGTCTGCAATTGACTTCTACAATGGGTGCCAGATGAAGAACTGCAGGATCCGGTACTCTCTAGCTCAAAGTGTGTCCAGAGCATCCCGACCAAACCAGGTGTGGAGCCTGATTCACTGGGTGATGCACAACCTCCCGGAGAGGATGAGCGTGGAGCAGGTGCAGGCGTCGAAAGCGATCGCGCTCATCCTCAAGGACAACTTTTGGTGCAACGACTGCCGCGGGTTCTTCACAATCGGCGTCCTTGGCGCGGTGGGCTACCCGCCAGTGGAGCGCAACGGCACGAGGCACGCGATGTACTGGAATTTGGGCCACAACATCGCGAACGAGCACGTTGCGTCCACGCGCGGGGGCCACCCGTGGCTCTACCAGCTCGCCAACCAGAGCACGGGCTTCGCTACCGCCGCCGATTTCCAGAACCCGTTCTTCATGCCCTTTGACTTCAGTGAGCGGCAGTGGAAACAGACGGCGCCGTGCCCCGGTGAGGGTGCGGGTGCGGATCCTGGATCCCGTCGCCGCCTCCTCTTCTGAGAGCAAAGGGGATATCACAAAGGTAGAGCCGTCGAGCTCTCTGTGTTTACTGGTACTGTTCATTTCGAGAGTTCGTGTTCCCTCATGACTCATGTTGAGCCGCCGTGTGGAGCCCGACCGAGAGTTAATATGAAACTGCTTTTAGACAACACCGGGCCCAGCAGATGTTGTTGATAGAGATTTGTGAGTCCTTCGGTAAGCGCGGGTTAGCGCGGGTTCGTGCTCACTAACCCGGCACGGGTTAGCAAGGGTCAGAACGGGTTATCATAACCCGACGCTAACCCGACGCTAACCCGGCACTAACCCGTGCGGCTGGGGGGCATACGTCAGCAGGGGTTTGCGCCGGGTTAGGGGTGGGTTAGGGCCGGGTTAGAGCTGGTTGGCGAGATGAAACGGCTGCTGCGGCGGGCACTTCTGTTAACATATTCTGCCTTAACAGGTCGGCATGGTCTTCTGGTAACAGGCATGTTGTTGGTAACTTGATCGAATGTCGCCGAGGTCGCGGACGAGCACTCGGTGTACATCGAAAGCCTGGGCGGCCGGTACGTCTGGGACGAGGCTCGCTCGTGCTGGAAGTGGGTCGTCTACGTCGACTAGAGCACGTCCCTCCTCACTGCTCCGTGCACGCCTGACGCCCAGTCGACACACCTCCCGTTGCGCCCATGGCCTCCGCTACAGTGGCAGTGCGGGCTGCAGGGGGCCCGGCCCTCAACGTGTGCCAGTGATGGCCCTAGGGAGGAGGAGTGAGTGCGCTGAGGGCGGTACATTATAGATCCTGTGGCATGAGACTGTCCCGCTCGCCATGCGCCCGCGGCTGTGGTGTGGCGAGTGAGTGAACGCACGAGAGAGGGGCGGTACGAGCCGTAGAGCTCTAACCCCAACCTAACCCGAGACTAACCCGAGACTAACCCGGCGCTAACCCGCGCTGCTCGGGGGGCATACGTTAGGACGGGTTAGTGCCGGGTTAGCGTCGGGTTAGCGTCGGGTTATGGTAACCCGTTCTGACCCGTGCTAACCCGTGCCGGGTTAGTGTGGCTTAACCTGGTGGAACCCACGCTAACCCGCGCTTACCGAAGGACTCACAGATTTCACGTTGTAGAGAGCCTCTACATCGCTCTACAACGCAGGCGCATCGTCACGCGGCGGATGTAGAGCTCTACAGCTCTACAGCGCTCCAGAGCGCTCTACATCTCTACAGCTCTACAGCGCTCTACACTCTACATCCTTTACACCCTCCCTCAGGCGGCCCGCTGAGGGGGCAAATCTCCCCCCCCCCCCCCCCAAATGCATACCTCTCTTACGCCTAGTTTTCTTCATGCATCATGGGCCTCAGATCGCCCGACCGCGGTCGGTCCGGTGCTCCGTCAGGGGCGGCGACCCCCCCATCTACAGATGATATGCGCATCCTAGATGCCAAACGCCATCTAGGATGCGTTTTCCATCTAAGGACGGTTCTCCGAGAAGATTTAATCATCTTTAGATGGTGCCCCGCGTCTTTTGATAGCCCGTGACATCTCAGATACTGCAGTCGTCTTCAGACGCACAAGCGTGCCGAGATGATACCCTCATCTTGGGTTAGTCCATGCATCCCAGGATGCAATGTGGCATCTGAGGATGCGCAAAATGCATCTCTTCAGCGAGGAACATGAGCGCGTTATCGGGTTTTTTCCAATATTTTCGATCAACAGTGTCGGAGTTTTGCCGAACCCGAAGCCGAATTAAAAACCAGTCTTACATAGACAATCGCAACCGTCCATGCAGTAAAGTCAGCATCAGCACAAGGGCTATAAGAAAGTGCCCCCCACCATCACTCACTGGCTCCCAGTTCCATCACCATCAGTAGTAGTTGTGCTTCACGCTTTCCCGCACCAAGTGGCGGAGCGAATGCACGGCGTTGCGCAGGCAGTGGATTGCAAATCCTCTATCCCCAGGCCGAATTTGGGTCGCACCAAGTGGCCCCGTACGCGATGCCACATCGGGAGCCTATACGGTGAGCACGCCAGCCTCAGGGCGGGAGGACTGTATTGTGCACTGTCTTCAGACCTTCAGAGCACCGCGTGAAAACGAGGGGGGCGGATACAGTGAATACGGCTGAATACGGCCGAATGCGGCTGAAGATGTGTCCTCTCGCGCGCTAGTTGGAGCGAATGCACGGCGTTGCGCAGGAATCATAGACGCATACCTGAAGACGTAGAGGTCAGCACGCAATCATAGTACGCGAACCTGCAGTCGTCAACTTTCCCGGTGTATGAACAACCCTTGTTTTCGCTGACGGCCGCAGCAGGCATGTAAGAATTTGCACAGGTGTCGACCGGCACAAACTGGCAGTCGGAGACTGAACGAGTGTTGCGACAGAGCGGACATGAGCGGCCGGTTCCGGTGTTAGAGGAATCGTAACAGCAGTGTCTTGCCGACCAGAGCGAGTTGCACATGGTGAAGGCAGCCACTGTCGGGGCCGGAGTCGGCGCAGGGGTGGGGCGCGGAGTCGGCGCGGGAGTTGGAACCGAGTCGGTGCCCTCGGCGCTGTCTGGGATGCCGTCGCCGTCCGAGTCGGGATCCTCCGCATCAGACAGGCCGTCGCTGTCTTTGTCGGCGGTGTTGGACTCCTTGGCGTCGGGGATGCCGTCGCTGTCAGCGTCGGCGGCGCCCTCCTCAGCGTCGGGCTTGCCGTCGCCGTCCGAGTCGGGGTCGAGGTTGTCGGGGATGCCGTCGCTGTCCGAGTCGACCGTACCCTCTTGGGCGTCCGGGACGCTGTCGTTGTCCGAGTCGGGGTCCTTGATGTCGGGGATGCCGTCGCTGTCCGAGTCGACCGTACCCTCTTGGGCGTCCGGGACGCTGTCGTTGTCCGAGTCGGGGTCCTTGATGTCGGGGATGCCGTCGCTGTCCGAGTCGGCCGTCCCCTCTTGGGTGTCCGGGATGCCGTCGTTGTCCGAGTCGGGGTCCTTGATGTCGGGGATGCCGTCGCTGTCCGAGTCGGCCGTCCCCTCTTGGGTGTCCAGGATGCCGTCGTTGTCCGAGTCGGGGTCCTTGATGTCGGGCTTGCTGTCGCTGTCCGAGTCGGCCGCCCCCTCCTCGGCGTCCGGTATGCCATCACTGTCACAATCACTCTGGTGCTCTGACAGTCGCCGCGACGGACGGCCAGAGGAAGCCTCGGCGCTAGGGCCGATCGCAATGCCGGTCTCGCTCGATGCCTCGTCCACACAGCTGATGCCTCGCCGGCAGGCAGAAGCAGCCCACCCGCCGCAGCGGCTGCGGGACGCTTGCTGTAAAAGCGGGAGAAGGCAAACTCGACGGCGTCCCCAGAGGGCACCTCGTACATCTCGGCGGAGGCCTCGATGGCCCCATGGTCAGGTCGCGCTTGTCTGTATCCAGGGCCGGGCGTGAACGCGAGAGCCTCTCATGGGTCGCTGCGAGGAGAGGGATGCCATTGTGCGGCCCTTGTGTCGAGAAGCTCTGCCCGACGAGCCCTGCGAGGTACGGTAATTTCTATGGGAAACGGGCTGTGCGAAGGGACGCCCACGAAGTGGGTGGGCGCACCATGAGTCTGCCCGGGCGCAAGCATCATGCTGCCGACCGTGCGCAACGAGACGTCGAGGCGGTGCGTCGGGCCGGCCAGGTGGTCGTACACGTAGTTACCGCGCACCGTCGACTGCCACTCCGGCGTCTGGATGATCATGTTGCCGCACGAGAAGGACCTCATTGGGCCGAGGAAGAAGGCCAGCTTGCCACAGAAGCCGGTGAGCATGTTGAAGCCCCGGTGTTGAAGTCGCTATGGAACGGATGACGCGTTAGAAGCTGGTGTCGGGCCGCTGGCCGTTATGGCAGCTCGCACTTGAGCTCGTTCGCCCAGAATGTAGCGTGCACGAGCTCTCCCTCCTTGCCTTTCCGCCCCGTCTCGGCCACAACGTGCACCTCGGTGATGAAGGAGCCGTCCACCGTCAGCGCGCCCTTGCGCAGCTTGAAGGTGGCGTCCTGCGACGGGAAGGGCGGTTGGGCAGGAGGAGACGCCACGCGCGGTCAGGGGCTTGCGGGGGCGCCTCGGTCTTGATGTTGATCGCAAAGCCCGGAGCAGAGTGGAAGCAGTATAGCAGCCTGTGCCGGACAGCAGGGTACGAGTCAGCTGCGGGCTGTGGGCGGGACGCGCGCCCCAAAGTAGGCGCTCTCGCCCGTTGCGGCCGCGAAAGTCAGCGCGTCCACCGTGTGCGAAGGAGAAGTGGGGGTCCTTGACGGCGTCCGTGGCGTCGTCGTGGACTTCAAACCCGGAAAAGCAAGGCACCCACTGGGCGCGCCGTCGTTGGTGGCCGGGCTGCTTGAACGGGACGACGGCATACTCTCAGACGGGTCTTGCGCTCGATCGGTCGCTTCGAGCCGCCCCTCCAGCTCCAGAATCTTGGCAGCCAGCTTGCGACGGTCAGACTCCTGCTTGCGACGGTCAGACTCCTGCTTGCGACGGTCAGGAGTGCCAACAGGGTCAAACGCATGCCGAGGGGAGGCGACGCCGACCCTTGCTTATGAGGGACGGGGCCGATTCGCGCAGCGCCGATTAGTTAGTTAGTTGCGGGATTTGAAAAGTCGTGCCCGAAGTGTCGGTGATACACGAGATCGGAGATCGCAGGTTGACTAGTCCCCACCCGGCTACCCCTCTGACTATTGCATTCTGTCTGTGGTGATGCCTTTGTCCCTGAGAACGCACACAACGCCTCGTGTGTAATGCCCCGTGTGTTCCGCGAGTGCGTGTGCCCCGTCGTCCGTGCTAGGACGTGTGTAACACTGACTGACTGACTTTTCAGCCATGCTCTTCAGCTGGGTGCGCGCCAAAGTGCAAAGAAACACTAGGGCAAAGTCCAAAGAAAAAAATAAAAAAGAGGA
>NW_005195330.1:0-1215 GCF_000372725.1 Emiliania huxleyi CCMP1516
AAAAAACAAAAAACAGAAAAAACAAAAGAAGCAAAAAAAAAAAAAAAAAAAACTCGTTCCTTTGCTGACGGACAGCTTCTCATTTGTCGATCTGTTTAACTCTAATCTTTTTATATATTAATTATTATAAGATATAGCGTATACACACACAAATCTGCAAATGAGAAGGCTGAGTCACGGTCAGGGTGCCAGCCCCGGGCCCCCACCGTGTAAACGGGCAACCCCTGGGAGCAACACGACGTTAAACACACCATGTAAAAGCTCTCCGCGAGCTCTCTCGAAGTAACAGCTTACTTTTCGAAGTAACTTCGACGCTCAAAAGTTAATTTTCTTGCGTACCCCTTTGCGCCATGAACAACCGCTCGAAACGCGCAAATTTGGGCGTTCCGTCGCTTCGCTTCAGCCTTGTGAAGGCCGCACCGCGATGTATGCGGCAAGAAGACGCAGCTGCCGGCTGGTACTGGAACGACGACAGGAGCAAGAAGGCTTGCCATATTCGCGATTGCATGCGGGAAGTCGGCGCTCTGCCGCCGCTCGCCAACGCTCGGGCGGGTCAACAGACGCAGCCTTGCTGGAGATTGAAGAGGTGCTCGGCATGCGCTACTGTGACCCGAGCCAGATGACTGCGGTGGCGCTGAAACCTGTCGATGAAGACGACGAGCGCTTGGAGTACCTTGTCTCTGGCAGGTTTGGCAGTGGTCCCGACGACTGCGGCTTCCACTTTGTAGCTTGGGTCTTTGATGGCGATCTCCTGGACCATGTAGATGCGGAGGAGGTCAAGTCAGCGATGCAAGCGTACAAAAATCGGATGAACAAGGAGTTCGCAGCGCTGGCGGATGCATGCGACGCTGACATGTAGCCGTCCCGGCACCCTGCGTGCGTGCGTGTGATATTCGACCGGATCGTGAGCGTTGTGAGGCCGCGACTCCGTGCTTAGCGATAGGCAGGCACATCATGTGGGTACTCAGGATCACTCGTATGATGATGTCAGCACGTAGCTACGCTCACGAGGGCGACCTAAGCACCTAAGCACCCTAAGCGCCCCCCCGCTTAGGCCGCTTAGGTGCTTAGGCGGTCTCGGGTGGTGGGGACCTTGGGCCCGCCGGGGCCTGGGGCTGTCGGCTGAGCCACTCTCCGGCTGGTGGCTCTCTACGGAGCGTTTACACAATAGCTCGGCACCCTGACCGTGGACTCAGCCAGAAATATGGACACGTG
>NW_005195329.1:0-1214 GCF_000372725.1 Emiliania huxleyi CCMP1516
CCGGCACGCTTTGTGCGGGGCCGCTTTGTCTCCTCTGGTCCCTCGGGCAGTCCTCGCGCTCGCTACGATGCTCGCGTCACTCGCGCGTCGCGGCGTCGGCCGCCTGCATTGCGGAGGGAGGCAGCACGCCATGTCGAGGCTCGCATCACGGATTCCGCACTTGCCCGCCACTGCGACACCACAGCTCCGGTCTTTTGTGTCGGGCCGCTCGCCAGCCGATCACCTCTCCGACGAACTCGCCGAGGCTAACCTGCTGCTGAGCGACTTGCTAGACGACGACGACCGCAGCTCGGATGATTTCAAGGCCGACCTCGAGGAGGTTCGTGCCGCGTACGCTGCGGTGCGTGAGGCCTATGACGCAGCGATGGCGGCACTGCCCGAGAAGGAGCAGGTGAGCTTGCGAAAGAACTTCGACTTGGCTGTCGTTGGCCTTCGCGATAAGCTGGTGGCGCTGGAAGAGGAGGCTGGTGGCGTCTGAACTCCACCAGTATTGTTTTACGACGACTTTTTGAGACACACACACGTCGGTTGTCTCGAGGTCAGACCTTACTTTTTCAGTGTACTTTGTATGAAGCTCTTACGTTTTCCCTCTGTTGATGACAACACTTCTCGCTGGTCTGCCCGCTGCGCGCTGGTCGCTGGAGCCGACCATCCGTGTCGGTCGCGCGCGCGCACCACATAGAGCCCGGTCGAACACCCCGGGTCGCGATTTTGGCAAGTGAATACGGGCGCTTTTTGACGATGAAATAAGAATCTACTGCCCGAGGGAAACACATAGACACCCACATGGTTGACCAACCCTAAGTGTGTGAGGGTCAGTGTTCACATTCACACCCCACTGGCACCGTGGCACTGTACAGTGTGCAGACCGACATACAGCACGCACAATGTAGCACTTACTAGTAAGCGCGCGCATCCCCCGCGCTCGCCCTCCACGGCCGCTGAGCGGCGCAACGCACATGCCTCCCTCGCGCGCGCTAGCGGCTCGGCGAGGTCGGCCGGCGCGAGCACAACCCCTAGACAATGCCCTAAGCTTGGTGGATGTGCCGCCGCTGCGCCGCTCTGGGCTACCGCTACGGCGGCGACCGCTCCAGCGAGGCCGGGCAGCGGCGGCGCCGAGCTCACTGTTAAGGGCGCCAGCCTCAAGGGTTGCGCCCTCCAAAGCGGCCGAAGCTACTATTCCTACCGTCTCTGAGGGAGCGGCAACGGTGGAC
>NW_005195328.1:0-1214 GCF_000372725.1 Emiliania huxleyi CCMP1516
CAGCCTCGGCCTGCTCATGACTGTCGACGGCTCCGGCGACGAGCACATCTGCGTGCAGGGGGTGACGGACTACACCTTCAAGGACGAGGACGGCGGATCGGACGGCGGGGAGAGCGAGGCGGACGAGGACGAGGCGGAGCTCGCCGATGTCGACGAGGCGGCGGGCGAGGAGGAGGGCGAGGAGGAGGGCGAGGAGGAGGCGGAGGACGGCATGGAGGACTCAGAGGACGAGGACGAGGACGACACCGCCGTGCGCATGCAGGAATGCGGCGAGGCTCCGGCAATGCCCCCGAAGGGCTACGTCTATGCGGCGACGTGCCCGCCGCTGGCGAACGACGACGAGCAGCGCGCGCTGTGCCGGCGCAAGATCCTCGCCGCGCACCTCCTCGACGGCGCCACCGGCTGGTACGTTGGCACCGTGCAGCACTTCGGCGTGGGCTCCTCGTGGCGTCAGCCTGACGCGACGCACATCGTCATGTACTCCCAGAAAGAGACGGGCACCAAGCACCTCGCGGGCCGTGTCGCGTGCAAGCTAGCCGCCGACAACTATGGCGCGAGCGAGTGGTGGCTCCTGCTGGAGCCGGCGCCAGAGAGCTGAGCATGAGGGACTTGACGTGTTGCGTCACTGTTCACGCAAAGACACAACCCCGGGCCCAAGACTCACACTGTTCACACTATAGAGAGGGTGAAAATTGCGTTTCCCATGACTGTAGACTGAGAAGAAAGTGAAAGAACGACCTCTCTCTAAAAAGTCGTATGATTTCTAAAATTTTCTTCGCGCCTGCGGCGCGGCAGATCAGAGAAATCGGGCCGGCCTCGTGCCAGCAGCCGATTTCTATTTCGGCCAGGGAAATCAGCCAAATTTCCAGCAGCCAATTTCTAAACACCGATTTCTAAGGCAAGAGCACGCACTGTATGACACCTTCACCCCAAACTTGTGTACGAGTTATTACGTGCACCCTACAGTCGTCTGTATATGACGACACAGTCAGATCACTCCAATCACTACCACACACCCTCACTTCATCCTCCCATCTCACACCATCCATCACACACCTATCACCTTTCCATCACCATCACCACCCCCCCACACCACCTCCTCACCGATCACATTGTTTAATATGAGGCCGAGGGCGGTGGGGGTGAGGGCGGTGGAGGCGAGGGCGGTGGAGGCAAGGGCGCCGGAGTGGTGTGTTTTTGTGGATGTCGGCGGT
>NW_005195327.1:0-1214 GCF_000372725.1 Emiliania huxleyi CCMP1516
GAGCGTGGACGCGCAGCTCCGGCAGTGCCAGTGGTCAGACTGCGGAACGCGATAGTGGATCGACGCCAATCACACCTGTAAAGGCTTGTAAAGTATATATCTCACTAGACACTACTCCGCGCGCGCGCGCGCGCGCGGGCGCTCTATCCTAGACGCTTGACGGGCCTACAGTATCGACTCGCAACTCAGCCTAGCCACCCGTCCTGTCTCCTGAACGATCTCTCGGGACGGCGGAAGCCTGCAGCCGGACCCTCTGCCATCCAACAAGATCAGCTGGGGCGGTCGCGAGGCTGCTCGCGGTAACGTTCTTTCGCGTAGGCTGCGTCAGGCGGCCGCGAAAGAATTTTACCACGGCCTCGCACAGAGCACGATTCACGCGACAGGCAAGGCGCGGGCGACGGCTTCCTCAGAAGCCGTCGCCCGCACCACAGGAGCAGTCACACCACTCCCCCTCCGGCGCCCGCCCCACCCCACCCCGACATCCCCACCCCACAACCCCGCCCCACCCCGACCCGAGCAACCCCGCCCCGACCCGACCCGACCCGATCCGCCCCGCTCCGCCCCGCCCCGCCCCCCCCACCGGACAAACCCTTAAGCCCCACTCAGCTCCGCCCCCCGCCCGACCCTCACCCGCGCGTGCGCCTGCCGCCCGCGCCGCCTCCCCCATGCGCGCCCTCATAGCGGGTCAGCAAGCCCTAAAACGGCGGGAGGGGGGTCCAGTGGGCTAGAGAGGGCTGGAGGGGTCGGAGGGGGCTCGAGGGGCCGGAGGGGCTGTGCGGATGGAGGACTGTCGGAGGGGTCTGGAGGGCTCGGGGGGCTTGGAGGGCTCGGAGGGTGTTCCGGCAAGACCTCCCACGCCTCGCTTTTGGCCAGCCCTCCAAGCCCTCACCCCTCCGAGTGCCCTCCTGGGCCCTGCCGCCTGACACCTCTATCGGTGGAGGGCTTTAGCTCACGGCCCACACTCCCGCCCTCCCGACCCCTCCACACCCCTACAGCGGCACCCCTACCCCTCCCGCCGTTTTAGGGCCTCCTGACCCTCCGCGTGAGGATCGGCGCGGCGAGGGGGTAGGTTCGAATTCGCCGCGTAACATTTCACCCCCACAGGACCCCGCCCACCCCCCCTCATGGTCCCACCTAGTACCCCAATGAGCCTTCGCACCCCCTCCTTGCGCAGTGTCCCCCACTATGTGTCGCCGTACTCGGGCACGCTATCC
>NW_005195326.1:0-1214 GCF_000372725.1 Emiliania huxleyi CCMP1516
GTGCGAGCCTCGGTGGCAGAGATAGCCCTCTCAGTGCTCGGGGGAGGAGGCGATCTGGACCACCACCTCGGACGAGGCAATGTTGAGCAGCCGCAGCCCGTGACCCTCGAGGGCCGCCGACAACACTTCGATCGAGAAGTCGCCAAAGTTCGCGTCCACATGGCCACTCGAGGCGGAGCGCTCTGCCAGCGCCGCGTCGTGGAGGATCTCGCGCTCTCGAGTCTCGACGCGTGCCGCAATTTCACCGAGGTCGCCAGCCCCGAAGTATGGACCCTGCAGCAGATTGTTGAGCGCATGCACACCGCAAAGCGAAGACAGCTGCGGCTCGTGGTATAGGTAGCGAACGGTCGCGCTTCTTTCCGGCTTGACGCTCTCCTCAGTCGCAACCGGCGCCGGCGCGTCCGGCGATGCGAGCCCCAGTAGATCTCCAACAGCTGAGTCTGGCATGGCGGCTCCACGTTCGGGCAACCAAGTAGGGCTGGGCGTCCTCAGAGAATTTAAGGAACCCAGAAGAAATCTCTCTCACAGCACACAGGCTCGACACAGAAAAGAATCTTACAACAAAACTCGCTCGCAAAAGAAAAGAAAAATGGAGCTCGGCTAGGGTTGCGCAGCTATGAACAGGAGCGAGTTCGCGCTGCGCTAGGCTCAGACGGCGAGTTCGCGCTGCGCTAGGCTCAGTACGGCGAGTTCGCGCTCTGCACCGCTATAGCGGCTAGGCTCTCTTTTATGGAGAATTTATCTCTCGGCTGCGTTGGCTCGCCAAAGTCTTTCTTCTCGATGGCGCTGGGTCCGCTCACTGGGGCGGGCGTGGGTGTGCGTGTTTTGTAGAGAAGCAAAAACGCACGTCGTCCGGGTTCTGTCGTGTGTCGAGCGTGCGGGCGGGGAGGGCCCCGAGGGGCGAGGGCGAGGCGCTGAGAGCCTGTGGCGAGAGCTAAGATAGAGCAGTGGCCAGTGCGAGAGTTACACACGACACACACGACACGACAGGGACACAGACACAGACACAGACACAGACGCAGACACACACTGCGCTCCCCTCAGCTCCCGCAAGCGTTCGCGACAAGTTGGCAGCGCTGGAGCCAAGCGCAGAGGACGTCGCTTGGTGTGCGCCACACCGGCCAGCACGGCAAGGTGGTGTGCTCGGCACGGCGGCACAGTCGCTCGCCCAAAAGGCGCTGAGCCCACTCCACGACCGCACGATTCTGGGATGG
>NW_005195325.1:0-1214 GCF_000372725.1 Emiliania huxleyi CCMP1516
ATGTGATGCAGTCCTGACGGCGGCGGCCGGCGGTGGGAGGTTGTCGCAGTGTGCGCCTCTCCCCACCGTGCGGAGGGTGGTGTGTGGGGCGACGCCCGGCGTGTGCGCCAGTGCCGGGGTGAGGGCGACGGATGCAAGGGCGCTGAAGCAGCGGCCCGGACGGGTGGCGGCGGGGACGGGAGCGGGCGGCGGCTGTGGGAGGCGCGGAGGGAGAGTGGAGCGCAGCGGCGGGGACGGCGCGGGAGTGGCTGCGAAGCACCGTGTCGAACTGGTTGCGGAACATTCTAGCCGCGCTGGTGAGAGGGCGCTGTCCCGACAAGCGCCAGACGAGTGCTGCGGAAAAGAATTTGCCGTGGCATACTGGCACGGACTAGCACCACAAAAGGCACAGCAGACAACGGCCCCTTATGGGCCGTCGAAGAGGCCGTCATACTCCTCCGGCCTCGCCCCCCCTTCCCAACCCCCCTGGCTCAGGCTCCTCATCCTCGCGGCGCGCAGTGCGCACCCCGCCCCGCGAAGACGAGCCCTTCCGCCGGCGTGCCTCCCGGGACTGCCGCCCGCGGCCGCCTGCGGAAAAGAATTGCTCCCCGGTCCCCGTTGGCGTCCCGTGCCTCCCATCTGGCTCGACAGCGGCGGGCGGGTCAATGCGACTTGCGTGGTACCAAAACCCGCAGCGGCCCAGGGGGCCTTGGGGGCAGCCTGCCGGACCGCCGCTGCACGGGGCTAGGCACCAGAAGATGAGTGGAATTGATGAATTGGGCCGTTGTCCGTGCCTCCCCTCTATACGTCAGAGTGGGACCTACGCCGCGCCGGGAAAGGGGCGCGCCCGGTCCTCGACGGAGCCGCGCGCCCCAAACGACCCAGGCGGCGAGTAGTCGACCTCGAACCTTCGACATGTAGTTGCCCATAGTTAGCGCCCGCCCGCCCCCCCCTCCGTCGCTTCGTAAAAGAAAAAACAAAATAAAACCAAGCAAAAGAGAAAGCGAGGCCAAAAAACGATTGCGTGAACGGCGTCACAAAGCCCGCCGGTTTTGATCGACAATCGTGAGATTGACCGCCGTCGACCAGAGAATGGCAGACGATGCGTCAGCTTGTGCGGCGCTCGCGCCGCGCAGGCTGGCCCATCGAGGGCACTCTCTGGCGCTGTCCGGGCCAAGCGCGGCGCCGCGCATGCCGCGTGCCACTCGCCGTGGCTCGCGGTGCAGCGCCACTGC
>NW_005195324.1:0-1214 GCF_000372725.1 Emiliania huxleyi CCMP1516
TCAGTGGGAACGTCCCGCTGTCGCTGATGTTGCTGAGATACTCCAGCATGAATTGTGCGCCCGTGGAGCACGTCGTGTCCTCTATGCGGTCGGGGGCGCCGGCCTCCTTGCCCTTCAGCCGAAACAGCTGGTACAGTACGGAGTGGTTGTACCGGGGCATGAAGTCGGAGGCCAGACGATTGAGGTGCTCCCCGCGCACCTTCAGCACCGGCTTGATCGTGAACCTCAGCCCCTTGGGGCCTCGCTGCGTCCAGTGTGAGGCGTTGAACATCAGCCCCTCGGTCAGGCAGTAGCGAGCACCGTTCTTGAAGTGGAACTGTCCGTCCGGAGAGATGTAGGGGGCGATCTGGGTCATGCCTCCGGTGGCGTCGAATTCCATGGTGTAGTTCTGGGCTACGCCTTGATCAACAACCTCGAATGCGGTAGCAGTGTGGTACATGCGCGCCCAATTGGTAATCGGCCCGATATCCACCGGGTATTTGGGCCGGCGGATAAACGCCGAGAAGAGCGGAGCCTGCAGCCAGTAAATGGTCACAGCTGCGTTGGCCGAGAATCGCGGCATGTCAATCCCGTCGTTGCAGAAGCGCTTTGGCTTAGCTGTTGCCGTCGGCGTCATGCCCGGCGCGGGCGCAAAGGCGCGAACTGCAATGAAGTAGGGGAGCAAGATCGTGATCTTCATCTTGAGGAGGGTCGAGCCGCGGCGCCTATGGCACGCCCGGCGTGAGCTTCGCGACGAGGCCGCCGCGCGGGAGGCCGAGGTGGGCGCAGTCGCTTTGGCGGCATTGGATGTGAGTGCACGAACAGCTATATGGCATTGTGGAGATGTACGGGGTCTGGAATGCGAGGGGAGGGGACGGGGGACAAAGTGTCGGTTAGCCTGCGGAATGGAGGGGAGGGGGGGTGAGGGGGGCGGGCGGGGGGGGGGGGGGAGGGCGGAGTGGGCTCAAGAGGGCATACATGTCAGGCGGCAGCTGGCTGGCAGAGGAGGCGGCGGACAGGTTGCGATTTCGGGAAGCGGTGGTCTGGAGGCGGCGGCGGCTCGGCGGAGGGTGGCGGGGGCCGCGGAGGGCGCCGGCGGTGAGGGCTGCGGAGGCAGCCACCCGAGCGGTAGGCGCTGCGCCCGCGTCAAGAGGGAACCGCGCGTATGGGGAGGCGTCGTCGATGGGGTCGGCGTCGTTGAGCGTCCAGGCGATGGGGTTGTAAGGCAGAATATT
>NW_005195323.1:0-1214 GCF_000372725.1 Emiliania huxleyi CCMP1516
CCGCACGAGCTGTACGGAGCAGCAGGAGCGACCGGCGGTCTGCATATATTTTCAAACTTGTCCCAGTGGTGTTTTACTACAACCGACTCTACAACCGGCCGGCGGACCTATTTTCGTCCAAGCTCCCCCCCCCGGAGGGGGGGGAAGCTTCCCCCCCGGAGGGGGGGAAGGGGGGGAAGCTTCCCCCCCGGAGGGGGGGAAGGGGGGGGAAGGGGGGGGGGGGCCCCCAGGGGGGCGGGACAAGGCGGGGCAGGGGTTGGGCACGGGAGCGTAGGCAGCGGAATGGGAGGGTTGGTGGGAAGGGGGGGGGGGCAAAGGACGCCCCGACATCAACTGCCACGATTTGCAGCACAAGGGATTTGCCGGGCCTGAAAGGGGGGAGGGGGCGGGGCGGGGCGGGGACGGGGCGGGGCCCGGGGCCGGGGGTGCCTGCCAAGTCTCTCGGGGCCGGCGGGGAAAAGGGGGGCCCAAAAGGTGCGCAAGAGCGGCGCGAGAAGGGGGAGGAGTGGACGAGCGAATACGGCCGGGGTGTGTCGGCCGGGGAGCCTCCGGCGGGCCTGCGGCGCGGGGCGCTGCGCGCGGCAAGCTTGCCGGAGTGTGGCCGCAGCAACAGCCTCCGGCGGGCCTCCGGCGGACGCCTAGCGGCGTGGCGCGGGCGCGCCGGCGCTCGCGCGCCCGCGGAAGCAGCCGGGGTGTGTCGGCCGGGGAGCCTCCGGCGGGCCTGCGGCGCGGGGCGCTGCGCGCGGCAAGCTTGCCGGGATGTGTCGGCCGGGGAGCCTCCGGCGGACGCCTGGCGGCGTGGCGCTGCGCGCCGGCGCTGCCGCCATTCGAAAGAGGCTCGACTGCATCTTCGACCGCATCTAATTCGTAGATTTTGCCCCCCTATACAGCTCGCGGAGGAGCAAAGGACGCCCGATTAGCGCTGCGCGCGGCCGGGCAAAAATGTGCGCGCGCCGCTCCGAAGGAGGGAGACCACTGCGAAGAGAGATAGACTGAGGCAGACGCCGCGACGGGCCGACTAGCACCACACTGCTCTCCTTAGAATCATAAATGTTAAACGATCCACCTGGCTCTCTATCTAGATAAAGACTGTTGCAAAAAGTCTGCGGTGCAAATCCCGCCTAAATGAAACTGCGAAAAATGCTGTGACGGCCAGCTCGAGAAAAAAAGTGACGTAGAGCGCCCACTTAAAGCGTTCGCCGCATACACAAGGT
>NW_005195322.1:0-14631 GCF_000372725.1 Emiliania huxleyi CCMP1516
CGCAATCATCGACGGCGCGCGTGAGATCCAATTTCGCCGGTCAAAGAAGCGGCACTCGTCAGAGTACCCGGGCGGGTAGAGGCGTGAGCTGAGTCTAGCCGTGATCGGGAAGTTGGAAGCCTGGCCGACGCATGGCACTGACTGCTTGAACGAGTTGAAGCCGTGCGTCTCAACCATGCCGAGCGGCATCGTGCGATTGCAAGAGAGGCGTCGCAGCTGCTGGATGCATTCACCACACACGGCTGCGGGGTACGCGATCTCGACCACTCCGCAGTGCAGATATGCAGCACTGCTCCTTCAGCAAAACCTTGTTGACGTCCAAAATGGCTGCCTCGACAGGGCCACTGGGGCGGGCGGCATGCTCGGATGTGGCTGCTTGCTCGTCGTCCAGCAGGGACTGGAGCGTCTCTGACTCAGCGCCGACCATGGGCTTGCTCCAAACACTTCGTACGAGGATCTTGAAAGCACGCTGCGTTCTCGGCGTCTCAGAGTCAGCCTCGGCCTGTGCGCGTGCCGTTTGAAGCTGATCAATCAGCCGATCCAGCAGCTCGGGCTTGTGTGCAGCAAGTCGCTTCATGCACACACGGTCGCAGCTGCAAGCCGAGAAGATCTTCCACGGCCAACCGCGTTCGGCGCACTCTTCAGCGGTGATTTGTGGATCAATGGCATCAGCTATGCTGCCAACGTGGACATCGGAAGAGGTAGTGAGCTCAGCGAGCTCACGCCGAACTAGCTCTTCGGGGTCGCCATCGTCGTGCAGAACATTCCTCATGGCTTGGATCGCGTTGCTGGCATTAGTCGGGAGTAGCGCCAATATCTCGGCGCGCGCATTGGCTTCGTCCTCGGTCCCAGCGATCGGTCCGGCGCCGGGGATCATGGGGCGGCACTCGGTGACGCTCTGGCGCCTCACGGGAGCTCACAGCGGGCTGTGCGCGAAACCACTTCGCAAGGCCACCCGCGACCCCACTTTGGACGGCGAGCGCACTTGCTCGGTTCCCAGCCTGAAAAAGTGGCCTCGGGCAGTCGGAGAAGTGGCAACTCCGTGCACTGACGGTCGGCCGTCAGAAAACACGCCTCCGTGGCTCGGGTTACACCAATCCTCGCTACCCAACGCGGCCAAAGGATATCCACCTGGAGAACCTCTAGAGAGTGGTAAACTTCTTTTGGAAGACGCCGCAGACTCCTTAGCAAGCAGTACCACGGCAAGACGTGCGGCACTGCCAAGCCGGGGCCCGGTGGCCGCTGTCCGAACGAGGAGTGCGCGATGAGCAAGCCACCAGAGGAGCGCACCGAAGGGCCGTCGAAGAGCGCCGTCAAGACCGAGAACAGATGGCGACCCATCTGCCGCCGCGCCAAAGAGGGCCACAGCCAGTCGGCGCGCTGCCACAAGAGAGGCACGATGCCGCCGCTGCGCGCGTGGGCGTTTGTCGGCTCGTGCCTTCGCGGCACCGGCGTGGCCATGTTCGACTACGCCGACTACGGCGAGACGCTCCTCAAGCTGCCGGCGCCTCACTTCTTCTGCATTTCCGGTCCAGGAGGGGGAGACGAGGACAAGTTCCGCGAGCGGTTCGGCAAGCACAAGGTGACGATGCTCCCAGGTTGGCCGAGCACGCAGAGACTCGATGAGCTGCTGCGCCCGCACAACGTCTCGCACGTTTACCTCCACAAGGCTGGCGGCAACGACGGCATCGTTGCCCGGACGGCCGTCAACCTGGTCCACGCGGTATTCACCGGCAAGCATCCTCACGGCGATCGCTACGCGCGGATTTCGTCCTTCGTGTCGAACGGCGGCCACGTGCCCGTGGTGCCGTACCTCGTGCGGCCGCTGCCGTCCGGCAAGACGCACCGGCGTAAGGCGCTCCGCATCGCGCCGACCACGACCGTCCTCTGCCGGTACGGCGGCTACGAGACGTTCGACATCAAATTCGCTCAGCTGGCGGTGGTAGAGGCGGTCAAACGGCGGGCCGACCTCGAGTTCCTTTTTGTCAACACGGCACCGTTCGCGCAGCACGAGCGAATCCGCTTCCTGCCCAAAACTTCGACAGACGCGGCCAAGGCCGACTTCATCCGCACCTGCGACGCGATGCTTCACGCCCGCTCCGGCGGCGAGACGTTTGGCCTGGCGATTGCCGAGTTTGCGATGCTCGGCAAGCGCGTGATAACGGCACGAGTGGCGCCGAGTGCGGTGCACATACAGGAGCTGGGCGAGCGGGCTATGCTCTTCCACAGCTACGACTCGCTGCTCGAGCTGCTGCTCGCCTTCGATCGCAACGCGCACCTCGACCCCGAATGGAACGGCTACGCCAAATACCGGCCCGCGCACGTTATGCGCATCTTTTACGACGTCTTCCTCTCATGAAGCACGATGACTCATTGCACGACGTACCCTTCCTCTCATGAAGCACGATGACTCATTGCTGCCTGTGTTCGCCGATGCCACATCTTGGCGCCGTATATAGCGAGTAGCCCACCCCGACGTATTTCTTTTTGTCGAAGAGCCCCTGGCGAGTTGTAGAAGCGGTGGCACTGGTTCTTGCGCGCAGGCCGAGCGGCTGCAGAGACAGGGACGGGAGGCGGGTGAGCAGACGGAGAGGGCGATGTGGGCGAGGCCGAAGGCGTGAAGGCTGAAGCGGAGGCATGGCGAGCGCAGACGGGTCTCGGGTGTCCGAGGCCGGGAAGAGACGTTGCCGAAGCTGCAGGCCCTCGTGGGAAGCATACAGGTGGTCGCCGCTCCTCTCCTACTTCCCCACGCCGGGATGCCATCCGCGCAATACATGTATACGTCGGTCCCCCGCCCCACCCATAGGTGGACGAGGAGCGGCTCTAGCCCCAAGCCCGGTCGAACACCCCCCAAACAAATAAAGCCCCCCTTCGAGCTGAGAGGTTTTGGGATTTCAGTCTCGCGCAATCAAGTCATCAATCAACGATGGTGCCAACGGCCGAAAAGCGCCGGTAAGCATTCACGATGTGGAGGAGCGTCTTTCCCATGCTCGCGCGCCCCCCGCGCGCGAACTATGCATGGGCCCGGCTCGCCCGCTTGGGGATGCACCCGGCACACCCCGCCCCCCACCTGCCGGCTTACCTGCCGTCAGTTACCCGCGGATCGCCCTCAACTGTCAGCAACACAAATCCACCAGTTTTTGGGCTGCCTTCAGCCTCGCCTCACAGCCGAGGAGCGCGGTGCGGGCGGAGAGCTCTGGCAGCGCCTGGGACTACGCCGACGCTCTCCATGGCCCAGGAGGCCATCAAGTGCAGCGCGTCGCCAAAGAGAAGGATCGGGAGCTTGCGCGGGGGGGGTGCCGGCGCGTGACTGACTCGCTCTGGACTACAGTAGTCTCTGGCACCCTGCGTTTGTTCATAACAAACCCGAAGGCAGGCTCAATAAAAAAGAAATTTTGGTTTCTCGGCAGAGCGGCAGAGTGAAGAAAGGCAGGAGGCCCGACAAGCGGTGACAGCCTCCCTGCCCTACTGTGTGAATCCGTATTCCACGTATTCCACATGACCTCCAAAAAGGGCCGTATTCCGTATAAAATTGCAGTTTTAGGCCGTATTCCACACGTATTCCGGAATACGTATTGCCCGAAATGGACGTATTCCGTATAAAATTTTCCTCGCTCCGCGATTTCACACAGTAGGCTCCCTGCCTGTCTCCTGTCATCTGTCTCACTGTCACCTTTCGGGGGGGCGACCCCCGCACCATCACCGGGAGGCGGCCAGGGCTCATAGACTCGGTCGAGAGACCCCAGATTGGCATCCATGCCTCTCTGGACAGGGTGGCCCGCCACAAGGACCCCAGGAATTGCGACTCGCCGCTTTCCTCCCGCTGTGATTCTGTGTGAGCTCTGTGTCTTGATTTGCCAACAATATACCTACAACAAGCAAGGGGATCTCGTACGTGTAAGGGTCCATCACCTTCGTCTGTCCGTGGAATTGTACCGAGTAGGGCGTGCTTCCACATCGACCGCCGAGGGAACGTTGGGAAGAGGCACGAGGAGGGCGGCGACCTCAACCGACTATGGAGGACCCGTCACCAGACGACGCAGGGCGGACGACGGTGAGGCGGAGCAGTCGCGTAGGGCGAGACGAGGGAGGGAGCAGGACGTTGCGGAGATCAGCAGGAGGATGTACGAAGAGATTAGGAGCAGCAGGGACCCGAGGGACCATGTGGAAGACGGCTAGTGCTAGTCCCCCATCGGGAGGACGACCCCGGCTAGTCGCCGACCACACCCACAAAGAACCCTGCACAAAGACCGCAGGGCGGGGACCTGTTCCTTTTTACCCATCTCCTAGTAGAGGTGTCCGTTTTATTTATTTATTTATTTCCACGCCTGATGACCTTGCCACCCTGATCTCACAACAACATCGGCGGCCGGAGAAAATGAGCAGCGCAAGGGTGAGCCGCCTCTCCCCGCACCTTTTAAGCGTTTAAGACCGTTTAAGGAATTGGCGGCCCAGCAGCTCGCCCCAGGGCCCACCCTTTTAAGCCTAGGGGTCCCCTAAGCTTCTCGCCTTCTTTCTCCCAGCGGAGCTGAGCGCTCGTTTACGTTATTTGGGCGGTCTCGTCCTCGCGGCGCCTTCTCGCCTTCTCAGCGCCGCTGAGCGCTCGTTTGGGGCGGTCTCGTTTTCCCTTGTTCGGAAAAAGAGCGGCCTTGGAAATAAAAAAAATAAAAATAAATAAGCAGCGGCGCGAGCGAGCGCGCGCGCGGGCGCGCGGATCACACACCTGTGACACTAAGGATGCCTTCCCTCCCTTTGCCGGCGCCTTCTTGGGTCGGGGCCTGCGGGCCCCTCACCCAGAAGAGCTTCACCTTGTCGGCGCCGTAGCCGTTGCGCATCGGCGAGTCGACGAGCTCGAACGCGAGCCCGGCCTTGCGCATCGCGTCCTGCAGGAGGGACCAGAGGGGCGACGTCGACGACGGGGTTAGTGCAACGGGGTTAGTGCACTGTCAGACCCGCCAGGATCCCGCTGCAGTGAGGCCGCAGGGCGGGGCGCTCCCATCACCCTTCTATGGCTAGAGGCGAGGAGCCTTCTCTCTCGGCTCGTCTAGTCGCGTCCTGCAGGCTGGCGAGCTCATTCGGCCGCCGCTCGCTCGCCGAGAGCAGGCACGGTACCCTCGCCGCCTCGATGGTCTCAAAGAGCACCGGCCACGCGTCGCGATTGTACCTACAAGGGCGAGCGGCGGCGGCGTGGGCGGCGTGGGCGGCGGCGGCGTGGGCGACGGCGGCGAGAGTGGCGGCGGCGAGCGGCGGCGAGGGCGGCGGCGCACGTGACGTCTGCGCCGATGGCGACGTCCCACGATTGCGCGAGGGGGCTGTCGGCCGCTTCGGGCCCCGGCCTTCCCCAGGAGAGCGACGCCGCCGAGACCGTCCCGCCGACGCCGTTCGCCTGCGCGTTCTGCGCAGCGAGCGCAAACACCTTTGCGTCGCGGTCTGTCGCGAGCACGCGCGCCGCTCCCAGCTTTGTCGCGGTCACCGACCCCAAGCCGGTGCCGGTGCCTAGCTCAAGGACGCGCTTGCCCTCCCAAAACGCGCTGCCGAGCTCCTCCATGTACCGGCTCAGCACGATGCCGCCGCCCCAGACCGCGCTGCCTACACCGAGAGAAGTTTTGCGCGCTGTACAATACCATCGAGAGGGCCCCGGCGGCTGGGTGACGGAGGGCGGCGCCAGTCGACGCCTCCCACATGTCTGCCTTGGTCATTGTCTGCCGGATGAGCAGCGGCGGCGCGCCCGGCCGCCAGAAGATGCGGCGAGGCAGCAGCGAGCAGTCGTTCCAATCGTTGACCTCGTTGAACTCGGGGCACAGCCTTGAGCGGCTCATACAGCGGCTGCAGCAGCCGCACCGCCGCGATCGCCGCCTGCGGCACCTCGTCGACTCCGAGCAAGTCGGCGAGCTCGTCGCCGGTGTTGTCGAGGACGCCGAACAGGCCGTTGGCCACCACGACTCCGCCAGCGGCGGCGGCGAGCGCGGCGGCGCCCACTCGCCGCAGCGGACTGCCGCCGCCGGCGGCCGACATCGCCGGAGAGGAGCAGCGGGGACGCAAGCTTCGGCGCGCCTCGGCCGCCGACCGTTTGACGGCGCCAGCGTCCCCTGCCGACAGCAGCATGCACGGCCCCGGGCAGTCGGGTCCTTCGCAGACCACGACTCGGCCAGGCGGGCATGCGCCGCTGCAGCCGACGCCTCGGACAGCCATCTGGGGCGGAGGCGAGAGCGAGAGCGCCGTCAGCAGCGCTGCCGCGCCGTGGGAGGAGCAGCGGCGACCCGTACAGACGGTGAGCATGAGTTGGTGGCGCTCCAAAAGAATACCTGCCACTTGCCGCCGGTAGGGAGGCGTGTGCCGAACTGGTGCCGAAGGAAGGGGATAAGGGCGGACAGACCGACGAGGCGGACGAGGAGGGGGAGGACCGAGGGGGGGGCGGGCAGCGGGACACCCAACGACGGGGACGACCCCCCATGTCGCAGAGGGAGAGACTGCGATCGATGGAAGATAGCAAGGTGGAGACGGATCACGCACGCGGTCCGAAAATGGAGCGGAACGTTGAAAACGGCATACACAAGGAAGTGGGGGGGGAAGGGATTCTGGACACAGGAATGCCTCAGCCGCCTCTTACAAAAGATTGACACGCCGGACCTCAACAGCGAGCGAGCGCCCGCTGCTCCTCCTCCCGCCGCCGCTCCGCTCGACCCAACATCCGCGCCCGGTGCATCGCGACCCGAGCGCGGCTCGCACCGCCTGTGCCGGCGGCCGACCTGGCGCTCGCGATCGCCGCGTGCCTCTCCGGCTCGGTCGAGGTGGAGGAGTCGGTGCGCGCGTCGGGGATGACCCTGTGGACCGACATGTCTGGAGGCAGCGTCACCTGTCTCGAGCGCGAGCAGACAGAGATCCGCGACGCGATGCGGCACGTCGACGGCACGGCCGCGATCCTCGAGCTCGCGGATCGTGCGCGACGCGCGGAGCTTGATGAGGCGGCCGCCGCCGCCGCGGCTGCGTAATGACAGACAGACACAGTGCGGGCGGTGGTGGGAGGTGGTCGCTGGTCACGGAATCACGATCGTGGAGACAGTCGCATCACGCATGAGAGCGATGAGAGGCATGAATGTCGAGTTCAGGTGACAGGAATCAGCAGAGTCCGCGGTGAACTAAGCCCCGTCGGGCGGGGGCGGGGGCGGGGGGGTGTACGTCCTACGTGCAACGCTCGAGCTTCTGACGGGCACGCCGGACGCAGCGGCGTGCGAGGCCGCGATCGCGCTCGCTTCGAAGCTGTGCCACAAGGCGCTCGCCGACCGCACGAAGTACGGGTGTGTGAAGCGCAATTCACGGCTGCTGAAGTCGCTGCTGCTTGACCTGACGGGCGGCGGTGCCCTGCTACCTAGCACTACCCCCCCCCCCCCTAAGCCCAGCAATGGCATTGAATTTGCGCGTTATCAGGGATTCGTAAAATCTCGTCAAAAAAATGGGAGGCTGAAGTCGTTCTTTGGCATGGTGTTGGAGAGGTCGAGAACCTACGAGATACATGAGCGAACGCGACGGAGAGTCAGGGCGTGCTGGGAGCATCGCGCTCCAGTTCTATTGCTCACCGGGATCGCGGTCGCGTCGGGCACGAACACCGCCTCGAGGAGCTCGGAGACGCCGTACAAAGCCGTACAAAGCCGAGCATCCCAGACCGATCACCACGAACAAGAAGATACACTTGACAATCTCGGGCAATCGCGGATGGCGCATGAGGACGAGCGATGGAGCGCCTCCACAAGAGGTGCGGAAGTGTGATGCCGACCTCGGAAGCGATCTCGGGTAATCTCGGTCATTAATTATGCTCTTTACGAACTCTCGGGATCTCGTCAATTTAGTCAACTTGTGGCGCAATGATGCCGCAGAGCATATCCACGAACTCCGTTCAATTATGATTTTAGATAATTGAGATTAGCCGAGATTGGCCGATTTCGTGTTCGAGTCACCGTTCACAGTTGTGGCTGTGAATGGACCCTTCTGGTCGGCTGCTGCTTCCCGTACTCTTTCCCCTGGGCTGGTGTGAGGGGTGCTGTATTCTGGGAGGTGGCTCGAGGTGCGCTGTGAACCCGCCTCGGATCACCTCTCTAGGCGTGCCGGGTGCCGCCCAGAAGAGAGAGAGAGAGAGAGAGAGAGAGAGAGAGAGAGAGAGAGAGAGAGAGAGAGAGAGAGAGAGAGAGAGAGAGAGAGAGAGAGAGAGATTCTTGACGGTTGCCAGCATGCCAGGTGAGAACGAATTTTGTTTTCCTTGTGTGTGAGCCAGGAAAAGGACATACGGCCGCGTACCCTGCTCTATCTATACAGAGCTGTGGATACAGAGATTCCATGGGACGCCGTTCTGGCCATCCCTTCGGAGAGAGCCACGCGTCGGCAACATGGGAGCATGTCCACCGCCACTTCGCGGTCGCAGCGCTGCTGTCGCCCTTAAACGCCTAATGAGTAATGTACCTCTGGCGGGCCAAAGATCGACACGTCCTTCGCATGTCGATTTCGACTTGACGGCGGCATGGAGGCATCACGTCTCCATGCGCCCGTCAAGTCGGAGCACGGAGCCAGTCTGCGGCGACCACAGCACTCGCAGGAGGTAAAGCCGTCATTAGAGCTTTTCAGAGTCAAGCGATTGCGCGAAATTCCACACTGGTGGATTTTGGTACGCACCGCACCCCCTACCCAAGCATTGTCATGTGAGAGACTTGTTCTTGTTTTCTATCTATCCGCTCCGGACGGGATTGCGGCCCGCTTACCCCATCTGTTCTTGTCGAGGCCAGAGGGTCTCGGCGCGCGTGGGGCGGCCGCGGAGGCGGCGTTTAGGCGGCTCTCGGTCGAGGAGCGTGGCGAGGTGGTCGCGGCGCTCGTGGCGGCACAGTACTAGCCCAACAGCGGGGCGACCGCCCTCTCCAGGTAGGTGTGCCTCTCATTGGCCGTCGCGAAGCCGTCCCACTCGTAGAATGGAACGCTGATCACCCTCCAGCCAGCCGCCGCGAGGAGGCGCCGCTTGAGCAGCGTTGGCCCATTGGGTTTGCGCACGCCCCGGCCGTCGGGCAGCAGGAAGTGAGTCGGGCCGTCCACCTCGACAGCGACGCGTGAAGAGGGCAGCGCCAGGTCGAGCGAGTAGCCGGTGCGCGGCTCGAGATGCTCCTCCTCGAAACCGTGCTGGACGGCGGCGAGGGCAGCCGCGACGGAGCGTTGGAATTCAGAGATCGTCACTTGCGTGACTTGCATAGCGTCGCAGCAGAGCTTGCGATGGGACTCGGAGAGGAGGTGCTGCTGCCCGTCTGCTCCTCGCTCAAGGGAGAGCCAGAGCTGCCACTGGTGCAGCTGAGAGCGGTCCCCGACGCCCCACCTCGACGGATCCTGCGCGAGCGAGTCGCTGATCACGCGCGAGCAATCGGCAAGTAGGACCTGATGGTAGTGACCCGCCGTCGCGTACGCCCACACCGTGTTGGCCAGGTTCTGAGGGGTGAAGCCAGCCAGCCCGCTCCGCACCGCCGCCTCCGCCACAGCCGCGTACAGCGCGTCCGCAGCCACGCCCGCCGTCGCATACGCCCACACCGTGTTGGCCAGGGCCTGAGGGTTGAAGCCAGCCAGCCCGCCGCGCACCGCCGCCTCCGCCACCGCCGCGTACAGCGCGTCCGCAGCCACGCGCGCCGTCGCATACGCCCACACCGTGTTGGCCAGGGCCTGAGGGTTGAAGCCAGCCAGCCCGCCGCGCACCGCCTCCTCCGCCACCGCCGCGTACAGCGCGTCCGCAGCCACGCCCGCCGTCGCATACGCCCACACAGTGTTGGCCAGGTTCTGAGGCTTGAAGCCAGCCAGCCCGCCGCGCACCGCCTCCTCCGCCACCGCCGCGTACAGCGCGTCCGCAGCCACGCCCGCCGTCGCATACGCCCACACAGTGTTGGCCAGGTCCTGAGGGTTGAAGCCAGCCAGCCCGCTCCGCACCGCCGCCTCCGCCACCGCCGCGTACAGCGCGTCCGCAGCCACACCCGCCGTCGCATACGCCCACACCGTGTTGGCCAGATTCTGAGGCTTGAAGCCAGCCAGCCCGCCGTGCACCGCCTCCTCCGCCACCGCCGCGTACAGCGCGTCTGCAGCCACGCCCGCCGTCGCATACGCCCACACCGTGTTGGCCAGGTCCTGAGGGTTGAAGCCAGCCAGCCCGCCGCGCACCGCCTCCTCTGCCACCGCCGCGTACAGCGCGTCCGCAGCCACGCCCGCCGTCGCAAACGCCCACACCGTGTTGGCCAGGTTCTGAGGCTTGAAGCCAGCCAGCCCGCCGTGCACCGCCTCCTCCGCCACCGCCGCGTACAGCGCGTCCGCAGCCACACCCGCCGTCGCATACGCCCACACCGTGTTGGCCAGGTTCTGAGGCATAAAGCCAGCCAGCCCGCCGTGCACCGCCGCCTCCGCCACCGCCGCGTACAGCGCGTCTGCAGCCACGCCCGCCGTCGCATACGCCCACACCGTGTTGGCCAGGTTCTGAGGCGTAAAGCCAGCCAGCCCGCCGTGCACCGCCTCCTCCGCTACCGCTGCGTACAGCGCGTCCGCAGCCACACCCGCCGTCGCATACGCCCACACCGTGTTGGCCAGGTTCTGAGGCTTGAAGCCAGCCAGCCCGCCGCGCACCGCCTCCTCCGCCACCGCCGCGTACAGCGCGTCCGCAGCCACGCCCGCCGTCGCATACGCCCACACCGTGTTGGCCAGGTTCTGAGGCTTGAAGCCAGCCAGCCCGCTCCGCACCGCCGCCTCCGCCACAGCCGCGTACAGCGCGTCCGCAGCCACGCCCGCCGTCGCATACGCCCACACCGTGTTGGCCAAGGCCTGAGGGGTGAAGCCAGCCAGCCCGCTCCGCACCGCCGCCTCCGCCACCGCCGCGTACAGCGCGTCCGCAGCCACGCCCGCCGTCGCATACGCCCACACCGTGTTGGCCAGGTTCTGAGGCTTGAAGCCAGCCAGCCCGCTCCGCACCGCCGCCTCCGCCACAGCCGCGTACAGCGCGTCCGCAGCCACGCCCGCCGTCGCATACGCCCACACCGTGTTGGCCAGGTTTTGAGGGCTGAAGCCAGCCAGCCCGCCGCGCACCGCCTCCTCCGCCACCGCCGCGTACAGCGCGTCCGCAGCCACGCCCGCCGTCGCATACGCCCACACCGTGTTGGCCAGGTCCTGCGGGTTGAAGCCAACCAGCCCGCTCCGCACCGCCGCCTCCGCCACCGCCGCGTACAGCGCGTCCGCAGCCACGCCCGTCGTCGCATACGCCCACACCGTGTTGGCCAGGGCCTGAGGCTTGAAGCCAGCCAGCCCGCCGCGCACCGCCGCCTCCGCCACCGCCGCGTACAGCGCGTCCGCAGCCACGCCCGCCGTCGCATACGCCCACACCGTGTTGGCCAGGTTCTGAGGGTTGAAGCCAGCCAGCCCGCCGCGCACCGCCGCCTCCGCCACCGCCTCGTAGAGCGCGTGCACCAGCCTCGATCGCAGGCCGCACTTGGCAACGCCGTGAGCTATATTCGCCATTGATCTTGCATTGCACGACGGGACGAGGTCGAGCGTGCGCCGCACCAGCTGCTCAAGCCGCTCCTCGTGCCGCCGCTCGATGCGCTGCTTGCCCAGTTTGTTCCACAGGTTCGCAGCGTGGATGTGGTTCAATCTCGCGCTGTGGGCAGCAAAGAGCGCAAGGAGCTCGTCGGCGCCGCTGGCATGCGAGATATGGCCACTGATCTCCTTAGCATTGAGCTGACCACCGGCAGCAGAGGTGTGCCTCTCGTCGCGCAATCCCGCACCACGCATCGGCGGACTCGACCGGCGGTCGCTGTGCTGAGGCTGCCCCTCGCCGCGGCGGTCGCACCGGTCATGGTCGCGCCTGGGATCGTGGGACCGATCATCGCGCCGATCGCACAAGTCGTGCTCGCGCTCGCCTATGCTTGGTCGGTCGTTGCAGCCGCGCCGCTCGACGTGCCGCCCGTCATGATGCGGCCATCGTTCGCCTCGCAATTGCTCATCGCGCCATCGCTCAGCGTGCCATCGCTGCTCGCGACCACTGCGCCAAGAATCGTTGTAGCCGCGCCGCTCCTCGTGCCGCCCGTCATGGTGCCGCCATTGCTCGCCTTGCCAACGCTTGTCGCGCCGTCGCGGCTCATCCCGCCGCGGCTCATCGCGCGATCGCGACCGCCGTCGCGACTCGTCCCGCCATCGCCGCCCTTCGCGTTCGTACTCGGCGCGCCGTTGCTCATCACGCCAGCGACGCTCCTCGCCCCGATGGGACATATATATATCTCGAGCGCCGCGCTACGGGGCAAGGACCGCGTCTGTTCACAGCCTTCCTTATGTGAAGAAATTACGTCGTAAGGCGCTGTGCGCTGGTCTGTGAGAGGTTGAGGTGCGAGCCCTGGAGGCCCTGTTCACATAAACGCACAAGCCCGGGCCCAAAATCGCACACAGACAGTCAGACATGCAAGTGAGTGAGTGAGTATTCTTGATACGAAACCACGACGACACACACCAGAGAGAGAGATTTTTAGCAATACCAAACAACTCTAACACTCACACGTAATTTGGGGCCTGGAGCCCTGTTCACGCGCGCGCGAGACGTGCAGACAGGGTTGCCAGGTGAGAGCGAATGGCGCGGTTCACGCCTCGCACAACAGAGAGAGAGATGCGCTCTGCATGGTGGGACATAAAAGAGAGCGAGTACTTGGGCGAGTAGGCCGTGCGGTCAACGCTGCCGCGCGCGACTTTGCGCGCGAGGTCACACCAGTCGACTCGCATCGGTTGCCTCCATGAACGGCGGAGCTATTCTCGCGTCCACACCACACCTGGCTCCAACGTGGACACGCCCATAGCTGGGGACACTACTAGGTCACGCATGGCATCACAGAAGTTTTATCTCTGGGCCCCGAAAGGCATCTCTAGCAGCGTCGTTACGCATGCTCCCTCCCCTCCTGCGCATGCGCCTCACGTCTCGCCAGAGCATAAGCCCTTGGCGTGTGGCGAGACGAGTTTTTCGCAATCGCAGCGAGCAGCAAGCCGCCCGCCGCAAACAGCCGGAGGCATCGCCACGGCACTGACTGCGCCGCGCTCCCGCACCCGCCGACGAAGCTCCCCCCGCGGAAGACCGCGCGTAGCGACGCCTTCACGATCGAGATGAGCGCGCTCGAGGCTCGCCCACCTACTGCCCCTGAGAGTTGGTTATGAGTGGGATCAGCTCCCCCCCTTGGGATCGAAGCCGCCACAACCTCACACCCAACACCACAGGTCTGCTGTGATGAGAGGAGCACTTGGAGCACTTGGAGTGCAGTCGGCAACCGCACACCCAGGGCCGGGGAGCTGAGAAGCGCACCCAGCGGGCCGGATGATTGGCATCGGGTTGCGGGCAAGAGAGCCCTAGCCCAGGGGGTGCGCGTTCGCAGGGAAAGGGCCGTAAAGTAAACACGGGTCTCCGAGGGTTAGTCCGCGCTCCAGGTTTCCCCTAGCAGCGGAGCGCCCCCTCTACTCGGAGCTAATAAACACCAGACACGCACACGACGTACATCCTCACTCGACGTCACCCCTCGAGGCTTCCCCGTCTGGCCTCCCCCCCTCGGTCTGGAGGGGCCCTCTTATCCCCTCGGTCCTCCCCCCACTCGCTTTCCGCTGGTTGGGCAACGGATGCGGGGCCCGACCCCCCCTCCTAGCCTTTTTCGGCCGCGGCCCCGCCGCCGTCTCGCCCACTCTGCCTGCTCCTGTTGACTCCACCTCCGGTGGTCCCATGCCCAACTCCTCGGGAGAGAGGGCGGCGAGTAAAATTCTTGTGCACTGGGCCCCCTGTACTGGGCTCTGCAGCGCCGATGGCGGTCTCGTACCGCTTCGCGGTGCTGCGCTTCGACGACCGCAACCGCTACGGCCAGGATGGCGTGCCGGGAACCTTCCTCTTCGCGGGCGGGGAGAGCGTGATCGTGCGCGTGAAGCCCGCCACGCAGGCAAAGGCGGGCAAGCGCAACCGATTCGCAAAGGTGGCGGCGCTGTCGTCGTCCAACGAGGGGGAGGCGGCGCTGATCGAGCTGCTCGGCCCGGTCGGCGAGTACGCCTCCGAGCTCGAAGCCTACCAGCTCCACTTTGGCGTCAAGCCGTGCCGCTACCCGCAAAAGGAGGAGTGGGCGCTGACGGGGCTGCTCGGAGGCGGCGATGGAGGCTCGCTGCCGCCGTGCGAGGCGTGGCGGCGCGACTGCTCCCACCTGCACGTCGTCTCGGTCGACAACGCCTCGACGCGCGACATTGACGACGCCCTCTCGATCGAAGCATCTGCCGACGGAGGCGTCGCTCGCACGTGGCGTCTCTCGCCTGAGCCTTCGCTGAACCTGCCACGAAGCTTCCCTGCAGGCGTCGAGCTGGGGATCCACGTGGCGGACGTGGCGGCCCACATCTCTCCCGCCTCGCCTCTCTTCCGGTGGGCGCTGGAGCGGGCGGGGGCGCACGGACCGCCGCGGCGTGACCGCTTCCGCAGCGGCCAGCCCCTTCCTTCACTGCTTCCAGGCGGGGTCCGCGTACCACGGCGGCATCGCCGCGTCGGCGGCAGAGGCGGAGGCGGACCCGCTCCTCCGAGGAGGGTCTGTTCCGATGCTGCCTCCCGACCTCGCCCACGACATGCTATCG
>NW_005195321.1:0-1214 GCF_000372725.1 Emiliania huxleyi CCMP1516
CGAGGGGGCAGGAGTTGGCGGGCGCGCGGGCCCCAGGGGGCGGGGGTTGGCTCTTGCGTGGAGAGAAGCACATCCCGCAGGAGGGCGTTGTGGGCCCGCGTGTGGTGAGGCCCGGTCGTACGCAGGAGCGGTGTGACGCGCGTGGGCAGGGCAGGGGAGGAGGGTACGAACCGGGCCCTTCTCTCAGCTTCTCTCCGTCTAGATGCCGCCCGCCTCTTTTTATTAGCGACGGGCACCCTTAATGAAAAGAGGCGGGCTGCCTCTCTCCGCCGGGCTCCTGCACGGACCACGCCTCCGGGTGGGTAGCTGGGTTGAGTTTCCCTTCTTTCTATCTTTGCAACAAACAAACAACAGAACAGAACACATTCATTTTGTGTCCCTTCCGCCTTCGGAGGGCGGTCCTGCGCCTGACGAGGCGGGCGAGACGAAGGAGGGCGACGGACAAAGTCGCGGCGCAGGGGGTCCGGAAAGCGGCGGGGCTGGAGAGGGCGGCCCTTCCCCGAACCTCGCCCTCGGGCGAGTTAGAGTCGTCGGCCAGGGAGGCCGGGCTCCCGCTGGGCACCTTCGGGTGGATCTCAGTAGATCCGGCAGGCACCCCGAGCTCGCGACGCCCTTCACGACTGGAAGGGCCAGGGAGCGCACGTGCTTCGATCGCAGGGGGCACCATGGAGGGTGCACCTGCGCCACGGAGGCACTCCGGGCGGCGTATGCAATGTGGGGGGAGGGCCGGGGTGATGCTGCCTCGGCGCGCGCTGCCGCGACGCGGCACGGAGTCGACCGGGCCACGCCGGCGAGGGAGATGCGCTCCAGCGAGGGTCGCGTCCTTGAAACCGCCGACGCGTTCCTGGACGATAAGGCCGATCGACTCTGGAGGACACGGTCGGCGGCGCTTCGCGAACTGGCACAGAAGGTTCGAGACGGCACGGATCTTGTGCTCCTATGCGCGGGTAGGATTGAGTCCTGTCACGGCGATCTGCTGAGGAAAGGGATCCTAGCCGAAGCTGCGCAGCTCGAGGCCACCAGCAAGAGGAAGCCGCGCTCCGACAAGGGCAAGCCGAGGGGTCCTCGGGGGCCCAGGGCCGACTCGGTGGAGACGGCGGCCCGCATGGGGGTGCTGTCGACCTTCTACCTCCGGCACGCCTACGGACGGGACAGCCCGGGGCTGCACGAAGAGGACGGGGTGCTCTCCGCGAATGGGGGGGTGCTGTGTGCGG
>NW_005195320.1:0-1213 GCF_000372725.1 Emiliania huxleyi CCMP1516
GTCTGTGGTGAGGTGGGTCGCGTCCTCCGATTTACCCAGCATCCACACCCATCACCCTTTAGAGCTCTACAGACCTCAATCAAACACAAAGATAAGATCACGTCACGATCCGTCGATCATGCGCTCCCCGAGACGATCGTTTACGGTTTAGTCACGATACGCTTTTGGGGTGTTTTGACACGACGCAACAGCGGATTTGACCTGACAGCTAGGGGCTCTACTCTCCACGCTGCGCACACACTCATCACCTCTGAGCAAATAGCTGTGGGGTACCGTACAGGAGCGCAGACCCGGGCAACTACTACATGTCACTCTTCCTGGTGACTCCGGTGACCTTGCCAAGCATGACGGCGGTGTTGCCGTCGAGGAAGGCGATGCGTGAAAGGCCCTCGCAGTTCTTGAAGGAGTCGACGACGAGCGGCTGCTGCGGCTGGAAGGCGACCTCGGCCATCTCGTTGGACTTGAGCGAGTGCGGGCTCTCCATCTTCTTGCCGCCGGTCTCCTTGCCGACCTTGAAGACGAACTCGGTCGCGCGGCACGCCAGGGCTGCCCCCGGCGCATACATATCTTCCGCTTACCGAATGGAGCTCGCGCAGCAATCTTCTACAACACGCTCAGCGCCGATACTCCGCGACGATTCACCATTCGGCCTGGAGGGACATGCATGCGGCGGCGGGCCGCGCAGGGAGGAGGGAGCAGGTGCGGTTTGTCTCGGTCAGCCAGTTCGGCGCGGGCGCGTTCTTGAACGCGATCCCGACCCGCGCGCACTTCCGTCTGCCCTCGTACGTGCTGCGCTTCGCGCTGCAGCGCCGCTTCGGATTGCACCTGTCGATGATGACGGACGTTATGGCGGACGGCATCTACAGCCAGCACGGTCTGCCCTTTGACGCCCTCGGCGACGTGGCGCAGAACGACGGCGCGGCGGGCCACCAGACGCGGCACAAGGAGGTCCTCCTGGACCTCGTCGAGCTGCTGCGGGGCAAGCTGGGGCGCGGCGCTGTGGAGCACGAGTTTCACTGCGAGCACAGCACTACGAGGACGGACTTGTACATTTACCAGGGCGTGATTGGGGACCTGCCATGCATCGGCGACACGAAGATCTTTGCCGGTGTGCCGTCGGACCCCTCGGGGGCGGGGCGCATGGGGGCGTTCGTCGCTTGCGGCAACACGCTGCCACGCGCCCTGCGAGACGGTTCTGGGCGTGGAGGGCGGG
>NW_005195319.1:0-1213 GCF_000372725.1 Emiliania huxleyi CCMP1516
CAGTGACACATCAGACGACACATATTCTCCCACCCGCCGGGTCGCAAAACGCTCTCGACGAGAGCCACAAGAAGCCGTCCGCACAGCAAGCCGCTCGTCGGACAGGCGTGCTCGCTTGATGTCGGCGAGCGCATTGCGCACGCTTTGAACGGTGGCGAAGCCAAAAACACCGATGGTGGCCGTCCGCTGGCGTATGCGGCGGCGATCGGTCCCTAACCTGTCGCCCGCGTCCCTAACCCAAAAGTGGTCCTTCGCGCTTTGGTCCCTCACCAAAAAAGCACGATTCTGAAGTTGGGCCCTCAGCCTCCCCCGCGTCTGCGCCAGTGCCAGGTGCAAGCGGCAATGCGTAGTCCCCACAACCGCTGTCGTGGGATCGCTTAAAAGAAAGAAAGAAAACGGACAACCCGAGTGCCGCAGCGATTTCTCTTATTCCTCTTGCAGAACGCAAGGCATGGCTGCATCGGCGAGCGAGGCGTTCGACGCCATCGGGAAGGCGATGCAGGCCGACGCCACGCTCGCCTCAAAGGTCGGCGGAGTGCTCCAGTTCGAGCTTGGCTCTGTATCGTGGACGGTAGACTGCACCAGCGAGGGCAGCATCGCGGAGGGCAGGGCGTCTGCGCCGGACGCCACTATTACCATGAGCGAGCCGGACTTTCTCAAGCTCTACGCTGGCACGCTCAACGGCACCACGGCGTACATGAGCGGCAAGATGAAGGCGCCGCGCCACGCGCCTCCCGCCGCCACGCCCTCCCATCTCACCGACGCGCCGCGCCGCCGCAGATCAAGGGCAACATCGGGCTGGCCCAGAAGCTAGCCGGGCTCACGGCAGCAGCCAGAAAGCGCGGCGCTGCCGCCGCCGCCACGCCGTCCGGCGGTGGCGCGCCTGCAGCCGCTGGCGCCGCCGCCACGCCGTCCGGCGGTGGCGCGCCTGCAGCCGCTGGCGCCGGCGCGGCGGCAGGCGCAGCGGGGCGCGCGGGCGACGCGATCGTGGGCACCCCGCCCGGCTTCGAGAGCGACGCAGTCTTCGCTCGCATGGCGGCCAACCTGCGGACGCAGCCCCGGCTGCCCGCCAAGGTGGAGGGGAGCTTCGGCTTCACGGTGACGGGCGGGCCCGGCGGCGCGGTCGCCGAGTGGTGGGTGGTGGCCAGGAGCGACGCCGCGCCGCGCGTTGCCGTCGGCAAGCCCGCGACCAAGCCGGATTGCCTCGTCACCA
>NW_005195318.1:0-1213 GCF_000372725.1 Emiliania huxleyi CCMP1516
CAGCTCCGTACGCCGCCCCCAGCTGCCCGCTCTCCCGGCGGCGGTGCCTTCCGCGGCCTCGGCCACGGCCCTCCCCGCGGCGGGGGCTGGTGGCGCCACCACGTACGGCCTCGCCAGGGACGTTCGCGTCGCGCCGGCCTGAAGACTGGCGCGGTGAAGGACAAGTGCGAGTGCGCGAGCCAGCTAGCGCGACGGCGCCCATCATCACGGCGGGCTGCCTACCCCCAGCGCCGCCGCCGCTGCCGCCCTCGCCGCCCTCGCTGCCACCGGTCCCAGTCAAAGCAGCGCCGCCCGCCTATCCCGGCGCCGGCTGCGCCACGCTCGCCTTCGATGGCACGAACGCGAGCGACGTGAACGCGGTCGCCGCCGAGCACATCAACGCGGGCGGCGCCGGCCTGACGGTCTCGCTCTCGGTGCAGCGGACGCAGCCGCCCGGCCTGGCGCGGGAGTGGGAGCGCCTCTTCGACTTCGGTAACGGGCCCGACCAGGACTCCGTGTTCCTCGCGTTCGACGCGAACCCGTGGTGGTACCCGGCGCTCTCGTGCTGCTTCCCGATGAGGTACGAAGTCTGGCACGGCACCCAGTACGCGGGCGCCGTGAGCGTGCCGGGCGAAAATGCCAACTTATTGGGCGAGGACAGCGGTGGCACGAGCTTCCCGCGCAACGAGTGGGTGCACGTGGCGCTCGTGCACAAGCCCGACGGCACCGCCACCATCTACTGGGACGGCGTCGAGAAGGCGAGCGGCTACGTCCCGCTGCCGCTCGCCGTCGAGCGCTCGGGCCTGTACATCGGCCACGACCACTGGGGCCACCACTGGGAGGGCGGCGTGGACTTTGAGGGCACGATGCGCGACTTCTTCGTCTTCAACGCGGCGCTCACCGAGGCGCAGCTCACCGCGCTCCGCGAGCAGCGCGAGTTCCCGACGATCGACGGCATGTACACGGCGCCCATCATCACGGCGGGCTGCCTGCCCCCAGCGCCGCCGGCGCTGCCGCCACCCTCACCACCACCGCCTCCGTCGCCACCGCCCCCCGAGGCCGCCGCCGCCCTCGCCTCCTGCCTTCGCCGCCTCCGTCCAAGCCCGCCGCCGTCCCTCGCCACCACCGTTCTCTGCCCCTTCTGCTTTCTTCTTCATCCAGTCTTTCTCGCTTCTCTTGTTGCCCCCTTCCTATCTCCCTGTCGCTCTAATTTTTTTTCTTTTCTTTATCTGCT
>NW_005195317.1:0-1213 GCF_000372725.1 Emiliania huxleyi CCMP1516
CCACCTGGAGCTCGCGCCGGAGGGCGCGGTCCTTGCTCACCGGCGACGGCATCACGAGGTCGGCGGTCGGCGCCTCTGGCGCGCACTTTGGGCAGAGCCAATCGCCGTCGGGGACCTCCTCGAGCGGAGTCGGAAGGCAGCGCTGGTGGAAGGCACTGGTGCAGCCGAAGCCGTCGCAGAGCAGAATCGCGTTCCCTTCCGGCTCCTCCCCGCTGCCGCAGGTTTTGCACTTGATGGCAGCGGCGGCGGCAGCGGCGGCGGCAGCGGCGGCAGCGGCCGCCCGCGCCGTCGGTGGGTTGTAGGCCACTTTGAGGGTCGTGGGCGGCTTCTTTGCGGCGGCCTTCTTGGGCTTGCCGCCGGCTGCGGGCACCGCGCTGGCGGCGGCCGGATTGGCCGCGGCGGCTCGCGCCTGCTTCTCTGAGCGGTACTTCTTGCCGTCCGGCCCGATCCACGTATGGTCGGCGACCCGAGAGCCCGGCGGCCCGTTGGCGCGAGGCTTGGTCATCCGCGTCCAGCCGGGCCCAATGTCGCACGGTATGGGAGTCGACCACGGGATCTTCTCTGCCATCGCTGCCGACGCGAGGGCGCTGTCCAGGCCGGTGCGCCAGTCGCGCCGTTGCTCTCTGGCGGCTGCTCAAAAAAAAGAAGTGTGTGCGCGACGCACTGGGGCCGCATCGTGCAGGTGTGGACCCTGTCCTCCTCCCCTATCCCTCGTTTGGCTTGTCTGTTTTCTTTCTTTCTGGGGCCCCACTGGGCACGGGACTGGCGCGCACTGCCACTGGTAACGAAAAGAATTAGGTGCCCTGTAGGCTTGGCTGCAAAGGCCAAAGGGGATTTTTGTTGTGCTCCGCTTCTCCTTCTGAGAGTTTGTGTTTGACATTTGAGAGAGAGATTTTGAGACATGCCAGACAGAGAGAGAGAGAGAGAGAGAGAGAGAGAGAGAGAGAGAGAGAGAGAGAGAGAGAGAGAGAGAGAGAGAGAGAGAGAGAGATGTTGTGTGAGAGTTTAGAGAGAGAGAGAGAGAGGGAGAATACATTTTTAAATCCTCGCTCGCCGCCTCGCCCCTCCCGGCGGCGCGGCGGCGCCCGCGACGGGCGGCTCGCCCCACGGCGCACCCCGCCGCCGTAGGTACTCGAGGTGCTCGCCCTCCAACGACGCCGCGGGGGGAGGGCCGCGACCCGCTGGGCCGGCTGCCGCTAGCCGGCCGGCCGCT
>NW_005195316.1:0-1213 GCF_000372725.1 Emiliania huxleyi CCMP1516
AGCATCGCGCCGACCAGCTCATCCAGCTGCGCGTCGTCCTCCGGCCGCGCGTCCGGCACGACCACCGCACCGCCACCGCCGCCCGCTGTGAGCAGCTTCTTGCCCCGCCCCGTCTCGAGCGAGCCACGCGGAGTGATGGCGATGAAGCCGTCCAACGCGCCGCCGCCGCCGTCCTCCGAGACGGTCGGGGTGATCGCAAGCGGATCGACCCGCTTCTTAGAAAACATCGCGCGACAAAACAGTCGGCGGCGGCTCGCAACCGCCAAGGTGACCCGTCCGTCGTCAGGGTTCCAACTTTTTCCGGGGTATGGTATGGTGAATGCGGCCCAAAGGGGTAGGGGGTATGGTCCTGCCCGCCCAAGACTAGCCCTACCATACCCCCAAGCAGGTCTGCCAGCAGGCGGGGGGGTATGGTCTTGAGCTGCTGGCATGCGCGACCCTACCATACCATACCCCGGAAGAAGAGATTTTGAGAGAGATTTTTAGCAATACCAAACAAATCTAACACTCACACGTCATTTGGGGCCTGGAGCCCTGTTCACGCGCGCGCGAGACGTGCAGACAGGGTTGCCAGGTGAGAGCGAATGGCGCGGTTCACGCCTCGCACAACAGAGAGAGAGATGCGCTCTGCATGGTGGGACATAAAAGAGAGCGAGTACTTGGGCGAGTAGGCCGTGCGGTCGACGCTGCCGCGCGCGACTTTGCGCGCGAGGCGGCGCAGCTTGAGAACGGCGGTGGGCGAGAAGCCGCCGCCGAACGTCTCGTGGAGCAGCAGGTTGAAGTTGTTGCGCTTGACAAAGATCGCGTCGTGGTAGAAACCGCGATGCGCCTTGACGTAGCCGTGGCCGGTCTTGTGGGAGAAGGGTTGGCCGGGCTGCCCGCGCGCCTTGCAGCCCATGTTCAGGCGGCGGGCCTTCTCCTCGGTGTTGCCGAAGGCGTAGGAGTGGCCAACGGAGGCGGGCGTGCCGCCACTCGAGGCGTTGCCAACGCCCGGCGAGGAGGTCTTGAGGAGGGGCGTCCAGAGCTTGATTTCATTCACGTCATCGCACCCTCCTGGTCCCGCATGGGGTTCTGCGAGGTCAGTCTTGTACCCCTCGTTGTACTGCCGGGTGAGCTCTGGTTTCTCCTTGTCGCCGTGCACGACCGGCGCGTTGGCCGGGGCGCGCATCGCGTCCGCCCAGGCGGCGAGGACGCCGTCGTGGGGCCGCCGGTG
>NW_005195315.1:0-1213 GCF_000372725.1 Emiliania huxleyi CCMP1516
CGCCGATGGTCTCGCCGGGGCGGCTCGGCTCGTGCAAGGAGAGCCCCTTCGAGGAAGAGGCAAGGCCAGACCCGGTGTCTTGCGAGGACTCGCTCAGCGCCGCCCTCCGCACACGCCGCCGTGAAGAGCGCCTGCTCACGGCGGCCAGTACCGCGAGTAGGACTCGGAGCTTCTCTCGGCCGACGACGAGGGCGGCGAGCCGTCGGACGCGGAGGAGCCGTCGCAAGCGCAGGACGCGGACGCAGACGAGGTGCACGAAGGGGCTGCGGCCACTGACGAGGTGCGCTTCGCTCAGCTGCTCCGTCTGGCCCGGTAGGCGAAGCAGGCGGCGGCGATGAAGGCGGTGGTCGCGGAGGGTCCGGAGGCAGCGGAGGTGGAGTCTCCGGCGGCCGGCACCGCCGTCGCGGACGGCGCGGGAGGAGAGGCGCAGGGCGATGCGCAGGGCCCGGCCGACCGCGGGCTGGAGAGCCTCAAGGACCTAGTGTGAGCGGAAGGGGCCGTTGCGGGCGACCGCAGCCTCGCCGCCTGCCCTGACTACTGCCGCCTGGCTGCCCTGTGTCAGCCTCGTGAGCGGCGAGGTGCAGGTCGTCGCGGCGGACGGCGTGAGCCACGCATAGGACCGACTACTGCGCCGCCTCACTAGCTAGTACGACCGCGCACCCTGACGCCCGAGGTTGCGGTTCCGGGGACCCGGGACGCAGGGCGGGGAGGGAGGTCGGGTGGACTGGCGTAGAGGAGACAGTCGACGTGGTCCTGGCTCTTTTGATATCGGGAGTCGCGGCTCCGCTCTCTGGCCCTGACAGAGTCTGGGAGTCTGCAGTCTCCTCTCGTCTCGTCCCGCCGTGAGAGTAAGTACTCACATTCATGCATTTGTGTATCATGTGCATGCTACACGTACGGTTCACGACGTGGACGGAGGTGTGTATGATAGTATCGGTGTGCGCGAGCGCCGAGCGCGTGCAGGCATGCCCGCAGAGCCAGAGGCATACACTATGCGCCCCCGCCCCCGCCGCCCGCGTCCCCGCCTGCGCCTCGCTTACGGGGTCGCTCGCTCGCACTCTCTCTCTCGCTCTCCTCTCTGGGGACTTCTGCGGAGACTGCGCAGCCTTAATACACGCTACTTTTACTCTGTACTTGATAGCCCCTACTCTCGAGGGAGTAACTCTCTGTGGTGTGACGCCCGAAACGAACCCAGATGAGAGAACAGATACGA
>NW_005195314.1:0-2222 GCF_000372725.1 Emiliania huxleyi CCMP1516
CGGTCGTTCAATACTACCCCGCTGTACATGCCACGTCGCAATTGCGCGGGCAGCCACTAAGGAGCAACGGTGGACATGAGCACGGCGCATGGGCGGAGGTTCGTCGGGTCCGCGACGCGCCAAATTGCTCTGGAGTTGTCGTCGTTGGTGTCGCGCTCGACAGTGAAGCTATCAGGCTCCACGCGACACTGGAAGACGACAAGGAACTCATCGTCATGCTCCGACGTCTCAAGTTTCTGCTGCTTGGCATAATGGACTGCGTAAGCAGGGTCGGGCGTGCAGTAGACGCCCTGGCCGTAGCGCGAGCCGTTGTGCGCCGTCTCCTTGCCGCCCCTGATCTTGAACCCCTCGCGCACGATGCCGCGCACAATGCACGGCCGCGCGCGCGTGCCGTGATACACGACCGGCCAGCCCGACTCCTTCTTCAGCCATTTGTTGCTAGCGTACTTGTCCTTGACGGCCAGGGCGAGCTTCGCCCATCCCTCAGGCGGCAGATACTTGCGTCCGCCACGCTCCTGATGCGCGAGCTTCTCCGATTCCTCCCGGGTGTACCTGAAATCATACTTCTTCTCGAAGTCGTTCAGGACGAGCTTGCAACGAATGCGCAGGATCTTGCGTAGCTCATCGCACGTAAGCTCGGGCAGCTTCAGCGCCGGCTTCTTCTTGGCCTTGGCGTTCTTCATCTACGCACCGTCCTCAAGATCCAAGGTGCGTCACACACGACCGAGTCTCCGCAAAGGGTCCTGGATGGAGATGAAGCGTGAAGTTGCATTTCGCGCACGCCAGCGGCCAAGCCAAAAGTCACAGAGCAGAAAAAGGTTTCTTCGCCAAAATACCAAAACCACCTGTGCCGGGCCGGCCCAGTTTCTTAAAAGTAAGCGGAAAAGACAGTTCCGGCGACCAGTTCCGGCGTTCGATCCCGTGGTCGAGAAGGCGTGATAGCTACCGTCGCCGCGCCGGAGGCGGGCAAGCCCGAGGGCGCACCTCTGGCTTTGCGTCTCCATGCGAGAAAAAGAATGACATATTAGGAAACCGGTCAGGCCGGGCGGTCTCGTTGGCTTTCGTTGGCATAACCGCGGAGGGCGCCCTGTAGGTCGCCAGACCAAACCGCGCCGGCCTGGCCATGCCCGCATAGTGGACATTGACGGGTCCGGTCGGTTCCGCGCACGCTCGTCGCCCGGATCGGCTGCGCCGCGCCGCTCTCTGCGGCCTCTCGAGCGGAGTCGGCGCACACGCGGCACGGCGAAGGAGGGCGCGATCCGCCACCGGTTCTTCGGCCGTCTGCCTCGGCGCACGACCCGCGGGGCACGTGCGCGCCTCGAGAAGCTCCGCCGCCCCGCCCGGCGCTGCCCACCCGCCTTCTGTGGCACCCGCCGACGCGCAGGCGCTCGCGCCGGGTGCGGCTGCTCGGCGACGTCGAGCGTGGTGCCCGACGGCTCAGGAGCCTTCTACCATCAACCACTACCACGGCTGCCACCGTCGGCGCCTTCGCTCGAGCTCTCCGAGGCCGCGTTCTGACCTCGTGCCGCGGCTGTCGTCGCTGCAGCAGCGACGAGGGCCGCGGCAAGGGGTGCAGCGGCGACGGGCGGGGCGGAGAGGCGCGGCCAGCTACCGGGCCGTTGCCCCCGCCCACCGCGTCGGGCCCCTGCACCCGGAGGCGGCTTGCGGCAGCCTTCCCGTGTCTCCGTTTGATGCGCGCCGGCGGCCTCCTCGCTCCTGCACGGCGGGTCCGGGGAGAGTCAAGAGAGCGAGGGCAGTGCTGATGGCCGTCGTCCCGAGCACGTATGTATGTGTCTAACAAAAGCTCAGAGTATTTTTGGCAACAAATCGTAATGACTCTTGACTGATGCACGCGTCTCGCGTGTCCGTGTGGGGTGTCAAAAAAATGCACACAAAAGCCGTCCCGCCACCGCCCTTCTCGCCGCCTCTGCCGCAGTGGCTGCCGCCTTTTCAGTGGCCCTCGCCACCGCCGCCGCCGCCGCCGCTGCCGAGAGCGTGGTTGGCGCCGACTGAGGGTTAAGGGGCGGAGGGGGGAGTCAAAAGGGGGGGGGCCGGGGGGGGCCCGGGGGGGGGGGGGCCAAAACAATTTCCCGTTCCCCAAAAAGGGGCCAGGGCCCTCTTGCCCCGCCCTTTAGCTTCCCCGGCAAGGGGGGAACCCACAAAAATGTGTTTTCCCCCCCCCCAAATGGGTTGTCCCCTCCCCTTCTCGGGGTTCCCCCCCT
>NW_005195314.1:2555-7290 GCF_000372725.1 Emiliania huxleyi CCMP1516
CGCTGATGTGCTTCGGAGAGAGAGGCTCCGAAATGCTCGGACCGCGGCGAGCGCACTTGGTACGTGCCTCCCGGCTGGAAGAGGTAGGTGTGGTAAGTCAGAGCCCTCGCCGGACTGGATATGTCGGAGCCCCCGCCAGCGGGATACGCCAGCACGTATCCTAGGACGTGAGCGGAGCCCGACCGCCACGCCGCCACAGCCGTGGAGACGTGCACACTCCCATGCTCGCCCATTAGGTAGGAAACGGTGCCGTTGCTGATGATCTCCCGCATGGAGATAGCAAGCTGCATGGTCAGTTGTTTCACGCTCCTCGCAACATCAGCATTGTCCACCATGTCAGGGTTGCACAGGAACTCAATGGCGTGCACCACGAGGTCCATAACTTGGTCCATAGGCGGCTTCACAAAGTTCGCTGGAGGGAGGGACGACGTAGGAGTCAAGAAAGCCCGTACGTCCGTGGTGCAGATTTGGTGCATGATGTTGAGCACCATGATGATTGAGGGGGGGCAGCCAAAGAGACCACCTCGCAAGTAGCACATGTCGTGCAGTGCGGCTGCGAGAAGGGTGTCATCGCCGAGCAGGACGTCTCCAGCGCAGGTGCGTATCGCTGCAAGTGCTGCGACCGTAACTTGAGATACCTTCACGGCGACCTCGATGCCCGCGCAAGCCGTGTGGACACGCCATGCCGCGACGAGCGCGTGTGACGCGCCATAGCGGAAGAGACTCCAGCGGGCGCCCGCGCCCATAAACGTCACCGCGATGCATGCCGTGCAGTGCTGCATCAGATGGGGATTGGAATCCGCCTCCGCCGCGCCCCACATCGCCGAGATGACGGTGCCGGGCTCTTTGGCTGCTAGTGTGGCGGCCAGTGTGTAGCATATTTGCGGCAGCTGGATTTCATGCTGATCCAGATGCGCATACTCCATGCCCCGGGCCGAGGCTGCCAGAGCTCAATCAGGGGGGGCCTCCCCCCCCACCCCCAGGGGCCCGGCCCGCGCGCCCCCGCCCCGTCCCCGCACCCGGCCCCCACCCATGCCTGGCTGGCTGGCTGGCTGGCAGGGGGGGGTCTGGTTAACTCCCCGTACCCCTCCAATTTCAGACGCGCCGCTGCCGGCAATGATTTGTGCAAATATCAACATGCGCACAGGCCACGCTGTCAGACGGGAAATGGTCTGCCGCGCGTCGGAAGCAAACTGCGGTCGACTTCAAAACGGCGTACTGGCAGGCTCAATTGTAACGATCTCATCGGGGCTCTGAGTTTGACGTGCATTGCTTTGAGAGATGCCCCGTGTTATCTCGCGTTCCCGACTCGTGTTCTTATATTCACGCGGTCACTATCACAAGTCATCCGATCGCTAACACACGTGTGGTGTCGGTCCCGGACGGACACGAACGAGCATGCACACATTTGAAAGAATTTGATGCTCTATCTATCTATGGATGATTGATGAGAAGTGAGTGAGTGAGAAGTGCGAGCGCGAGGTCCAGGCAGGGGGGCTCGCGCACCCTCCATCGAGTCGCTCGTCATCCATCGGGATTCAAAAGAGGGACTCGCTCTCGCACCCCTTTTAAATTCCATGTTCACAGCAATTATCGCCCCTTTGCGTCCCTTTTGTCCCTTTTGCTGCCCCTCTTTGCTCCCTTTTCCCTCGCCGCGTAACTTGCGCCCCTTTTGAAAACTTTTATTTTATTTCTTTAAACCCTTTTTAGGGCCCACCTTGGCCTTTAAGCATCGCAACTCTCAACTCGCTTTGAGCTCCTCGTACCTTACCTCCTGCTGCCGCACACACGACAACAATCCAACCTGCGCTCACTCAACACCAGCTCAACACCGGGCAGCCACCGGCGCCGTCTTCACCATGTGTGTGTGTGCATGGCGCGCAAGCGCTTTGAGCTATCTCCTTATGCACGGAAGATCTGTCATGCTGTCACAGACCGCCCATCAAAGAGTGCTTTTTGGAGTGTGCGGCCCTCCGGGGTGCACTAGCAGGGTGAGTGGGCTTGCTGCTGCTTGCCACTCCTTTCATCTCGCCAGTCCCAGCCCGCCACAGCCATGCAGCTGGCCCGGCCGTACGCATTCCTTGCCTTTGCATGCGCTCGCCATGTCCGTTGTCAAGCCCGAGCTTGGACTTCAGCCCGATAGCTTTCCGGCCGGCCTCCTGTGGTGCTCGCCTGGCGCCACACGCCACCTTCGAACCCGACCTGTACGACAAGTTGTGATGGCACGCGGCCCGTCTCCATCGCACGCGGCCTGGAGGTTGCCCGCCTGGTGTGCTTCTCCTTTCGCCCTCAGACCGCTTCTGCCGCGCCTCCCGTCTACGACGAGTGCCGGTTCCGGGATGCCCAGCGGCAGTGACCTTTCTCTGTGCTTACGTCCCAGGCTTCTGCCTTCAGTGCCTCGGACGCCTCGGCCGTGCACCTCTGAGTCGCGTTGGTCGCGGGGACCACTCAGCCCGGAGGGGGCGCGGTGGGCAGATCCGGATGGTCTCACCCGGTGGGTGGCACCGAGGCGTCTAGGGCGCTCCACTCTACCTTAAGCTCCTGAGGGGCGCGTGGTTGTAACCACGTAGTAGGACTACAGCCCACCACAGACACCCTCCCCACTCCTCACGTGTGTTCACACCCTCACCCTCTCCTCTCTCCTCTCTCTCTCTCTCTGTCTCCTCTCTCTCCTCTTGTCTGTGCTGTCTGTCTGACTCAGGCACTCAATCTGCCGATGCGTGATTGTGTGTGGGCTGCTCCGAGGGGGCCCTCTGTGCGATCCGACGGGTAGGGGGGCTGTGCCCGGGCGGTGTCCGGTGTGGAGTCCCCTTCTGATCCCGCCTGAGATGTTGGGTGTGAGGTTGTGGCGGCTTCGATCCCAAGGGGGGGAGCTGATCCCACTCAATAACCAACTCTCAGGGGCAGTAGGTTGCTGGCACGTGGTGCGGCTTGGGTTCCAACTTTTTTCCGGGGTATGGTATGGTTGCTTCCGCGCCAAAAGGGTGGGGGGGTATGGTCCTGACCGCCCAAGGCTAGCCCTCGACAGGGGTGGGGGGACGGCCAGCGCGGCGCCTGCTGGTGCGGGTGCGGCGACCGGCGCGGCGGCGCGGGTGCCGCGCCCGCCGCTCGCCAGGCGATTGCCAACTTTGCCGCTGCGCTCTACTTCTAGACTAGCACCGTGGTCCGTGGAAGACGGCGGCCATCCGCGCGTATCTAAGTGTGCGTGTCCTAAGTGTCGGTGTCTGCAGCCTCCTCGTGGAGCCTAGCGCAGTAAGGCGGCCGGCGGTGGGGCGAGGGTGGGGGGGGGGGGGTATGGTCCCGTCGGCGGAAGGCTGGGTCTGTCAGTATGGTCTCGAGGTGGGTTGGCCGAGGGTACCATACCATACCCCGCAAAAAGTCCGAACCCGTACCATACCATACCCCGCAAAAAGTCCGAACCCGTACCATACCATACCCCGCAAAAAGTCCGAACCCTGGGCAACCCCTGGTGAAACCCAACAAGAAATCTTACCCTTTTTTCTTAATGCCCGCAACCCACTGTATCGCTCTGTCGAGCACTTGCAGTTGTTAGAAGACAAGAAGAAGAAAAACGCTGTTGGTGCCCGGTGGTTTCATTCATAGCAGCCCTTTTCCTGGCTCACACAGGCTAAAGATGTTCACGGGCCGCCCTCACACGGAGCCCCGGGTACTCTTTCTTTTGAGAGAGAGAGAGAAAAAAATCTCTTTAGCCTATGGTTTAGTTAGCTGCTCGTCTAGCGGTCTAGGACGGGGTTGGTTTCAGAGCAGAACAGCAGAGTGTGACTGTGAGGGGGCCTTGGTGTTCGAAGTGGCAGCGATCGGCAGTCTCTGGCGGCCGTCGTCGTGTGCTAGAGGCGCGAGAAAACTGTGAAATCACAAACATCGGTTTCGCTCGCCGGGTTTGACCAGTCGCGACGGCGACTGAAAGCTGTGACATTGGCTGGTGCTCTCAGGTTGTCAACCCCCTGCCAGCTGGTGTGTGCTTTCAGGCTGTGACAACCCCCTTGTGTGCTCTCAAATAACCAGTGTGAGCCTCCCAGGGGCCAATGATGCTCTCATCAATGGTCGGGCCGTTTTGTCTCTCGTGGACCTCGCTGCAGCAGCGCGAGGGCGGCACAGCGTCGAACTTCGCCCGATCTCTTGATGGCGAGAAGGACATGAGCGAGCTGGGATTCGGCAGGATCTGGACCTCGCCCGCGGCGGCGGGCAGCAACGCCGGCCTCGGCGGCGGGCTCTCGTGGCGCGCAAACACTTGCGAGACCTCTCACCATCACCCATCTTTTGCGAGACCTCTCACCATCACCCATCTCATATGTTTATATGCTCCGTCGGCCCGCGATCCCGCCTCAGCCCCGCTAACACGTCCGCGACAGGGCCTGGGACCCACATCTCTGCGCCGCGCTGCTGCCCGTGATGCGCGAGAATGCCGCGGGGCTGGACCTCGTCACGTGCAGCGACCTGCGCTCCTCCTTCGAGCGCGCCCTCGCCGCGTGGGAGCGGGTCCACCGCCGGATCTCGTTTCACGAGGTGCAGTGCGACTTGCGGCCTGGCGAGGCGTGGACTGACGCGTGTCCGCGCGTGGAGCTGTGGGTGACGAGCTTCGCGGGCTCGTCGTCGCCGCCTCCCCCCCCGGCGCACGACGGCGACCAAGTCGCAAGCACCGACCCGGTGTGCCCCACGCCTTGCCGCGCTCGCCACCCCTTCGCACACGCATCCGACCCCCCCCCCCCCCTCC
>NW_005195314.1:7390-10405 GCF_000372725.1 Emiliania huxleyi CCMP1516
GGGGGTTTTTTTCCCCTCCCTTCCCCTTCGGGCTTCTTCAAAGGGCGTTTAGCTTCCGGGGGGACTTTTACCGGGCGGCAAGGGGCTTTTTTTTGGCGTCAGCCCTTGCCGCCGGCGCTTGGTTCGCCTCCCTCCAATGCCCCCGTTTCCTTGTTGCCCCCCTCCCAGCACCGAGCCCTTTTTCCGGGGGGCCAAAGCAGCTCCCCGCAAAACCCCTGGCCGCAGGTGGAGATTGTGCGCGCGCAGATCGTGTTTGGCGGCGGGTCGGACGTGTGCTGGTACCTCGACTCTTGGTTCTGCGGCGCGCTGCACGCGCTGCGCGACTCGCTCTTCCTCGCCATCGGCGCGGCGCTCTGGGGCGCCTTCAGCTTCAGCCTCATTTACTGGCTGCTGCGTCTCTGGCGCGCGGCGCGCGTCCGCTCGGCGGAGGAGCAACGAGAGCTCACCCCACCCCTGGCTGCGCGAAGGCACGCGCGGCGGTTCGGCGTCGGCGCGCGTCACTGGTCGGGCATCGCTGCCACCGTGTGGCTCGTGCTGCTCGTCGCCCCCGTGCCGCTGCTGCGCGGCGTGATTGCGCCGTGCCGCGAGTGTTTCGACTTCGAAGCTGCGTCGGTGCACGAGGTGGGCCACGCCCTCGGCCTCGGCCACCCTAACGGAGGGGGTGCTAACGTCTACCAGCGAGCCCTCGCCGCGGGCCTCCCCCTCAACGCGAGCGAGTGCCTCAACCCGTGGCGCGGCGTGCGGCAAGGCGACCCCGCCCCGCCGCCGCCCCCGCCAGTCCGCGACTACGGAACACACTCGTCTTTGGTTCTGGACTCAGGCACCCCGCCCGGCGCCGCCATCGACGCAGAGGCGAGCTGCGAGCCCGGTGGCTGGTCTGCCGGCGGGAGAGGGAGTCCGTCCTTGCTGACTGCTCCGCGCCTCACCAGGCGGGCTGCTCGCCGGCGGGAGAGGGCGAGGGGGAGGGCGAGGGGGAGGGCGAGGGAGAGGGCGAGCCGCTCCCATGCGAGGCGGGGCAGTGCGGCGGGGCGGAGGAGAGCTGCCGCGGCGTGCGGCCGAGCGTGATGAACCGGATCGTCCAGTACCGGCGCTCTGCGTGCCTCGACGAGGACGACGTGGAGGGGCTGCACACTCTCTACCCGGACTGCGGCGCGGAGCGGGCGGTGCTCTCCTGCGACGGCGCCCAGAGTAGCCGAGACGACGCCGAGATCATGCCGAGGAGACACAGCCGAGATCTCGCCCACTCGCGTCACGAGCTGATCCACGACGTTGCCTTCCTGCGGACGCTTCACGAGCTGATCCACAACGAGGCGTCACCTCACCTCACCGCGCGGGACGGGTCGCAGGCGTCCGGCTCAACACCGGCATCGTCCGCCTCGCGGCCCTCGTCCTCGCGCCCCTCCTCTTCGCCCTCCTCCTCCAGCGAGTCGCCGGCCTCCTCGTCGCCCGCCGAGAGGAGCGCCGCCGCCGCGCCCGCCGCGCCGCGCGCAGGGAGGCGCGCGCAGCTCGCCGGAGGAGGAGCCGCGGCGTGGACGAGCCCCCCGCGACCGCCGCGGCCAGCCCGGTGAGCCTAGGGGTGGGCAGCGGCGTGAGCGACGCGGAGAGCGAGCTCTCGTTGACACACTCGCCGCTCCGCCCCGTGAGCGTGCTCGCCTCGCTCCGGCAGCGCCTGTGCTGCGGAGGAGCGCTCGGGCTGCGGCGGGCGACGCCAAAGTCCGTCCGCGCCGCCCCTTCCGCCCATGGGCGGGTCCACCCGGTCAGCATCGAGTGGTTTGTCCGCTCTGCGGCTCTCTCGAGCAGCATGTCGCCGCCGACGACGCCGCAGCGGCCGTCCGTCCGCAAGGACAGCGAGCGGATGTACACGAACACGTGACGTGCGTGAGGTAAGTGTTGATAGCTGTGTGGTGTACCGCGCGAAGGCTCGTTCGTACTTCTCAAGCGGCCAACAACGAGAACAGAAAGCACACAGTGTGAGAGTCAGAAGTGTGTGTGTGTGACAAGAGTCGAGACACAGCTCACAGGCTATATCTAGCAGAAAAAGACGGGACCACGACATGCATTAAATAGCGGTAGCGGCGCTGCCGCCCTGAGGAGGCGGAAAGGCGCACGGCCGCCACGCGGTGTAGTGGGTGGCCCGCAGGGCGGCCCTGGGGGCAAGTCGAAAAGGGGGCTAGGCTAAAGCGCGTGAGATGCGCGCCACGTCTAGCGTCTACTGATATTGTGAGCTGTAGCAGCCCGCTAGCTCTGCGGCATGGGCGGTGTCGACCTGCTGCTGCTCCTCGCCGACGACGGCGGGCTGCGGCGGGCTCTCGGCCGGCTGCGTGGCTGGCTGGTGGGCCGCGGCTGGCTGGGCGTTGGACGGCATCGGCAGGAGCGGGCGCGGCGCTGTGCTGCTGCAGTCCTCGTCGTCCGGCGCGCTGGGCAGGTCGGGGGAGGGGGCGGCGGGGGCGCTCCGAGGCAGCTCCACATGCGGCGCATGCTCGTGAAGCAATCTCAAGAGCTGCTCGTTCTCATCACGCAGCCGCGCATTCTCCTCCTCGAGCTGCTGGCGGTGGTCACGCTGCCGCTTGCGCGAGACGGCAGCAGACTGGCGGTTGCGCTCCTTGCGTAGGAGATGCTTCTCTTCTTCGGCGCGCGAATTGGCCGCGTATTGTAGCATGGAGATGGCATCCGGCATGCCAGCGGACATCGGGCAGATGGCTCCTCTCTCGCCGAACACGTGGCACAGATGGCCCTTGCCTCATCAAAAATGTATTATCCTAACGGTGTGGGGGCGCGGAGGGCTTGTTGGCGAGCCAAAATGGTGTTTTCCGAGGCGCTGCGCTAGGCTCAGAGCGAGTTCGCGCTGCGCTAGGCTCAGACGGCGAGTTCGCGCTGCGCTAGGCTCACAGATGCGAGTGCGCTGCGATAGAAGAAAAAACAGGGTCGAAACGACAACCGAAGGGAGGACTGTGTAGTGTAATCATGTGTCAAGAATCACGTGCTGCTGCTGAGCTGCTGCTACTGCTGCTGCTG
>NW_005195314.1:10629-15284 GCF_000372725.1 Emiliania huxleyi CCMP1516
CTCCGCCTTCAAGGACACTATCTACGAGCGCATGCCGAGCGCGGTCAGGCTGGGCACAAGCCGCGGGCGGCGCGGGCGCGGCGGCCGCGGCCGCGGCGGCGGCGGCGGCGAGGTCAAGAGCAACAAGAAGGACTGGGCGAGCGTCGCCCGCGGAGCCGCACGCTCCCCCTACGACGGCGGTCCACGCCTCGAGTCCAACGAGCCCTCGCTATACGAGGGGAGCGACGAGGAGCTCTAGGAACGGCCGCCGAGCCCTTCCCGCAGCGCATCCCTAGCAGCGCAGCGGGCAGGGCGGCTCGCGCAGCGCGCGCGCGCGATCGCGCAAGCGGCGCGCGAGAGCGAGCGAGCGAGCACACACACACACACACACACACACACACACACACACACACACACACACACACACACACACACACACACACACACACACACACACACACACATGTTGTACACATGCACATACACACAGCCCCTTCCCCTTCAAGGGCGAGGACACGCGCAGGGGTCGCACTTCTAGCGAGGCCCACAGAGTGGGAGACTCCTATCACCGCCACTGCCACCCACGTGTCAGTCTGCCTGTGGTAGAAGAGACTGCCGGTGAGAAGTCGGAGGAAGGTCGCTAGTCGAGAGAGATCGCCAGTGGATAGGGAGTCCACCGTGCTGCGAGCCTGTCGCTGTCCCTTGTCAGGAGCAGGAGAACTAGGAGAGCGCAACCAGTAGGAGGCCCGCGCTTGCCCCCGTGCCGCCGGGTGCAACCTGTCCTATACGAGAGAGGAATCCCTGGGACCCTGTCGTGAGGGTGAACCCTGCCCAGCCCCCCTCCGTGTCGCGATGCGCTCCCCGCTCCCGTTCCCCGGTGTCCCTGATCGTCCTTACAAGATCCTGCTCGTGCAGGTGGGGACCCTGTCCTTCTCCCACCCCTCGTTTGGCGTGTCCGTTGTATTTATTTATTTATGAGAAAGTGGGGAGAGAGAGAGGAAATGGTAGACGCCCGAGGGTGGGCGAAGGCTAACACCACACTTCTCCCCTAAAATCCCTGTGTGGTGGCGGCGTACCGTCCTCCCATCCCTCCCTTGGGTTGTCTGTTTTCTTTCTTTCTTTTACACGATTCATCCGTGAAGGCACAAGTGTTCGAAGAGAGAGTGGACCTGAGCAATGATATGACTGGGCGGCAAATGATAGCAGTGGGCGTCAGAAGACTCGTCCTTGCTCGAGGAGAGCTCGATAGACTCGAGGGGCCAGGATATGCAGCAAGGAGGGCGGAGCTGCGCCGAAAGGCGAAAGAAGCCGAGAGAACAAGGGAACGGCAGGCGGCGGCGGCGGCGCAGAACGAGGCAGAGGAGAGCGACGCGACAGAGGAAGAAGCGACAAGGGAGAGCACGACGAGAAGGGGGCGACCGCGAGGTGGCACGAAGGTTGAAGCGAGAATCGGAGAGAGACTGCGAAGAGAGATAGGAAGAGGCGGACGCCCAAGGGTGGGCGACGGCTAGCGCACCACACCCCTCTCCTTAAAATCCCTGTGTGGTGGCGGCGTGCCGTCCTCCCATCCCTCCCTTGGGTTGTCCGTTTTCTTTCTTTTCTTTCTTTTACACGATTCACGCGACAGGCGATGAAGAATTTGCTTGCCCCCGGTGCGAGAATCGGTGAGGGACTGAGAAGAGAGATAGGAAGAGGCAGACGCCCAAGGGTGGGCGACGGCTAGCGCACCACACTCCTCTCCTTAAAATCCCTGTGTGGTGGCGGCGTGCCGTCCTCCCATCCCTCCCTTGGGGTGTCTCTTTTCTTTCTTTTTCTTTTTTCTGCGTGTGTGTGTGTGTGTGTGTGTGTGTGTGTGTGTGTGTGTGTGTGTGTGTGTGTGTGTGTCTGTCCCTCCCTCTCCCTCTCCCTCCCTCTCCCTCCCTCTCCCTCCCTCTCCCTCCCTCTCCCTCCCTCTCCGTTCCCCTCTCCCTCCCTCTCCCTCCCTCTCCCTCCCTCTCCCTCCCTCTCCCTCCCTCTCCGTCTCCCTCCCTCTCCCTCCCTCTCCCTCCCTCTCCCTCCCTCTCCCTCTCCCTCCCTCTTCCTCCCTCTACCTTCCTCTCCCTCCCTCTTCCTCCCTCTCCCTCCCTCTCCCTCCCTCTCCCTCTCTCTCCCTCCCTCCTCCCTCCCTCCTCCCTCCCTCTACCTCCCTCTCCCCTAGCCTCTCCCTCCCTCTCCCTCCCTCCCAGCGCATGGCTGCGGCGCGCGCGGCACGCGCCGCGCGCGCGGCTCGAGGCGTACCATCGTCGGACGTCGAGGCGCCATCGACTCCGGTTCCGATCAAGGACCCTGCTTCAGCAGCAAAGCGGGCCGCCGGCACGCCCGGCTCGGGCCGCCAAAAGCAAATGGCACCGCCACGACGGCGCGAGCGACGAGGAATAGAGGTCCCACCGACCCCAACTCACACTCGACACCCGACCTTCCCACCACGAGGCGAGCCACGTCCCACGACGGGCACACGCCACCACACCCCGCTAGTCTGGACAGGCCTGCTCTCGGAGAGGGGGGCTAGGGGGCCAAATCCACGGCCACAACCCCCTAGAGGCAATGGAGCTGAGAGAAGGAGCTCGGCTGCAAGGGTAGGTAGCAGAGCACACCACTCCTACGCCCACGCCCCCTCGAAGACGGCAGAAACATTAACACGCAATTAGTAGCTACATGGCCCAGCTCGCGCCATCGCCCACACTCAAGCTTTGCAGCGCGCGGGCTCACACTCTACTATAGGCCCCTCGACGCCCACTTCGAGTTCTACTCAGCTAAGGGCCGCACTTGACGCTGTAAGCCGGCGAAGTAGTTTGGCGCTTGTGGTGAAATGTGGGAGTCTACACACACCCTCCATCTCCCTGCCTCCCTCCCTCCCTCCCTCCCCTCCCTCTCCCAGTCCAGATGAAAAGAAAGACAGAAAACAGCCAACCCAGAAAGAAAGAAAGAAAACAGATAGCAAACGAGGGATGGGACGAGGACAGGGTCCCCACCTGCACGAGCAGGATTTTGGAAGGACGACCACTCTGGTCTCTGCCCATACCCGTGGCTTTGGGCGCACCTCGGTGGTGTCGCGCACTCTGCGCACATCTGCGCAGCGCCACCGGCGGCGCGTCGGAGTGGCGGCCGCCACTCGTGTGTGGCAGAGGAGGTTCCTCTCCGGAGAGCCCCAGTCACCACCGGCGGCCGCCTTCAACTCCCCGAGCGGGGCCGGCTGGACCCCGGCACGCAGCCACGGCAAATTCCTGCGCATTGCGCAGGGTCACAGCCCCTGGGCCAGCTCTGAGGGAGGGTGTAGAGGATGAAGAGTGAGAGCGCTGTAGAGATGTAGAGATGTAGAGCGCTCTGGAGCGCTGTAGAGCTGTAGAGCTCTACATCCGCCGCGGGACGATGTGAGTCCGATGTAGAGAGCGATGTAGAGGCGCTCTACAACGTGAAATCTCTACAACAAACTCTACATCATAAGCCGCGAACGAGGCACGGTCGCTCTCCGACATGAGGCGCGCGTTGCACTTGCCAGTGCTGCCCTGGCCTTCTGTCTGCCCGCCCAATGGGTGGCAGGTGCCTCTGCTGCTGTGGGGCATGCCTCACGGCTGCGACTGGCCGGCGCCTCGGCGCGTCAGCTCGGCTCGGCGTAGCGATCGTGGCCAGCGCAACTCGCCTGGACTCAACGCTCAGCCAGGAGCTCCCGCACGCGCTGGCGCGAGGCATGGCGCATGCAACGCGCAGCAATGCTCGCCTCGCCTCGCGCAAATGCGACCGTCCTCGCAGCCGACAGTCCACCGCCTGCTAAAGAAGCACAGCGACGAATGCGGCACCGGCGACGCATGGCAGGCTGGTCATGACGCAGTCATAGGGTGTTGTGTGCCGTCAGAGTGACTCTCTGTGTGTCAGGGATAGTCAGGGCTGTCCATCAGAGCTCCAGTAAGCTCGGAGACACCCCATTAGCGCGGCTCGACCTCTACTTTGAGTTACTGCCTTCCCGGCGCGGTTTGGCTGTAGAGCCTCTACAAACAAACTCTACAGCAAAATCGCGCTCTACATCGCTCTACATCGGACTCACATCGTCCCGCGCCGGATGTAGAGCTCTACAGCTCTACAGCGCTCCAGAGTGCTCTACATCTCTACAGCTCTACAGCGCTCTACACTCTACATCCTCTACCACCCTCCCTCAGGGCCAGCTACTGTGGGAACCACCTCAAGGCCGGCGCATGCGCCGGCGATGGACTGACCCAGCAGCTCAAGGGCTCGCACTCTCCTCACCACCACCGCGCGCGCGCTGCAGCAGGAGTACCGCACCGCACTGCGACAACATGCCGCACTGCGACAATATGCCGCAGCGCTGCACCGCTTCTCCTGGACAGCCATCGAGTACTCGATGGTCCACTTCGAGGGCGCGGTCAGCACTGCGCAGGATCTCTCCTGAGAGCCAGCGCGGATCGCGGCTGCGGCCCAAGGCTCTGCCGGCGGGTCTGTGGCCTGGCGCCTGCCAGTCTGCGGGTCGGCAAAATACCCCGGCGCTCGCGCGCGCCACCGCCCCCGGCGCGGGGTGGGATGTCAGTTCGTGAGTTCTGTGTTCCTGTCCCTGTGCTCCACCTTCTTCTCCCGCGTGAGTCCCTGAGAACCCCACTACATAGCGCCACCTCGTGAGCTGTCCT
>NW_005195313.1:0-1213 GCF_000372725.1 Emiliania huxleyi CCMP1516
GACGCGCGGGCGGTTTCGCTCCGCTAGCGCCAAGCGAGGACGCGGAGTGGAGCGCCGCGGTCGAGCGAGCGGCGCGCGTGGCCGACGCGGTGGGGGCGGCGGAGGAGCGCGACGCCGAAACCTCGGCGGGCTCAGAGGCGGCGAAGCTCGAGGCGGCCGAGGGCAGTGCTGCCGATGCTGCGAGGGCCGGTGAGGCGCTCCCAAGCGCGTTGTGGCAGCAGCAGCTGTTGCGCGAGTGGTGGCGGAGACGACCGGCAGAGGGCTCGTGCGCCGACGGCCGCGGCGGCCGTGAGTGCATCCGCGCCACGTGGGACGCCATGCTGTGCGACCCGCCACCCCAAAATAAATAAATAAAACGCACACGTCTACTAGGAGATTTTGATAAAAGGAACAGGTCCCCGCCCGTGCGATCATTGTGAAGGGTTCTTTGTGATTTTCTTTGTGGGTGTGACGCCCACTAACCGAGATGTATTTAAAAAACCCGGCGGGACGCAGCCAACCGGTCCCGGCCAACCCCCAACCGCGAGCCGGGTGGGGGCCAGCAAAACGTATATTCTTGCATTTTTGCTCCCGGCTTAGGGAGCAAGCAAGCCCACTCAACCCCAAGTACTCACCAGAGCTTGGCAACCTTAGTGGCCGCAGGCCACACGCCCGTAGGGCGTGAACTCGTCGCGCGCGTAAGCGCGCGAAGAAAATTTTCAGACATACGTACGTACTTACCCTGGGGAAGGCCTTGTTTTCACGTCCTTAGCGAGTGATGCAATCACGTTCTTGTTTTGCCCAAAACAAGACCGTACTCGCACGTTCTTATTGGCTGTGGCAAAGACACGCTCCGCCTCCTTCGCCGTCGCCAGCGGCGCTGCACCATGCACGCGTACTTTCCGCCCGCCGATGCAGCGGCGCCCGCGGCCGCCGGCGCGGGCGAGGCGGCAGACGGCTCTGACCAGCGGACAGCGGCACTACCCGCGGGCGCGCCGGCGCCGCCGCAGGCGGCTGCGTCCGGCCCCGAGGTGGCAATGCCGTCGTACCAGCCGTGGAAGCAGTCCCGGCCGGAGTGGAAAGGCTGCACTGCAGAGCAGTGGACCGCCTCCCGCTGCAAGACCGACGACTACATCGCACCCACGATGCCCAAGGGTTCTGCGCCCGGCAAGATGTGGTCCTTTGGCGTCTGCCAAAAGGGGGCGGCTGTTGGTACGAAGCAGTGGCGAGGGGT
>NW_005195312.1:0-1213 GCF_000372725.1 Emiliania huxleyi CCMP1516
CTTAGACCGGTTAGGGGGGATCAGGAAAGCGGCGGCCCAGGCCCGGGGCCCCGGGGCGCACCCGACTTAAACGGGGCAGGAACGACTTAGCAGGGCGGCCGTGCGTAGGCACCATCGTGATGCTCGTCTCGTACCAGGAGGGCGAGGAGGTGCAGGCGACGCCTGGCTTCGAGACCATCAAGACGCTGCCCTCCTTCACGACCATCACCGAGAGCGTTGTGGTGGGCATGCCCCTCAAGCTGACCGTCGACCTCTTCGACTGCCCCGGCGTGGTGGTGCTGGTGCACGACGATGCGACCGTGATCGACGCCGACCTCGCGACCATCCGCAAGCTCGAGGAGGAGTGCAAGCTCTTCGAGGTGGCGCCCCGCAAGAGCAAGGCCTGCAAGGTGACGGAGTGATCTCTAGAGAGAGTGCTCGAGGTGGAAGCGCGCCAGCCAGCCACAGAGTAGTGCTTGCGAAGTTGCGATGAGACTCAGAGGACTGGGCGGCGTGCGTGTATCATTACGTTTTTGGGGATTTTGATGTACTGTGATGCGTGAGTTTCCCGCTTGTGTCGAGGCGCGGAGTGAGAGAAACTTGTCGGCATCTGAGATCAACTCCGCCGATAACGATTGGGGTAGGGGCCCTAACTCGTGATAGGCCACTAGTTTCCCGCAGGAGACTCACCCTCTCCTCTCCTACCTCTTCTTCTGCCTCTGCGTCCTTCACGGACGCAGAGTCAGAAGGCGACTGTCCTTGGCAGCAGTGCACGATGGGCGATGGCCTCATCTGCTTGCCTGCGATGCTCTGCGGTCGCCTCGGCCCTGCCACAGCGGCCTCGTCCACCTGGAGACCCGAGTCGGTGGCTCCACAGCCCGCTCTGAGGAATGCTGTTGCATCTCAACTCGTGGCGTGCCTCTCTCTTCTCTCCGGCCTCGTGCTGCAGATGTGGCTGAGCTCTGCGCTCAGGTGGCTCTGGGATATCTCCTTTCCAGGCAGCACCCCTGCACCTTGCACCTTGCATCTCAACTCGTGGCGTGCCTCTCTCTTCTCTCCGGCCTCGTGCTGCAGATGTGGCTGAGCTCTGCGCTCAGGTGGCTCTGGGATATCTCCTTTCCAGGCAGCACCCCAGTGCCGCCTCGTGGGCGGCGTGGCGGGCGGCCAGCTGTCACTGCTGCCTTCCCTCTCGAGTGAGCCTCGCCTCGCTCCTCTTCTACTCGAGCCTCGTCTC
>NW_005195311.1:0-1213 GCF_000372725.1 Emiliania huxleyi CCMP1516
GGACTCTAGGGGCCATTGGTGGGTGACCCGCCCCAAAAACGCCAAAGGGGGTTCAAGCGAGGGCAGACTGCGGATCGCGGGAGGCGGCGGCTCGCGCGCAGCATTGGGAGAGTGTGCTGGAGGAGCGGGGCGAGACGCTCGGCTATACCTTCGACGACGTCGGCGACGCAGACGCCGACGCAGGCGCGGCGGCGGGGTCGAGCGAGTCGGCGGCGGGCAGCTCGAGTGGCTGGGTCGGCGGTGCGGCGGGCGGGTCCTCGGGTGAGGGCGGCGCGACGGTGGTGGAGGAGGACGGCAACTTCGACACGTGCGCCGTGTGCGACGGCGGCGGGCTGCTTGTCTGCTGCGAGGCGTGCCCTCAGGCCTACCACGCGGCGTGCCTCGGGGAGGAGGCGCCGCCCGAGGAGGAGGAGGAGGGCCAGGCTTGGTTCTGCCCGCCGTGCAAGGCGCAGCTTGGAATGGCCTGACGCCCTCTCTCGAAGCGGCCTGCTCTGTCTGTGCGCGCTAGAGCAGAGACCAAGGAGCGCACACACGTTGCGCTTTCTCCGTGTCTCCGAGAGCTGTGTGCTCTGTGCGCATGCACGATGCGCAGCCCAGGATGCAGCCTGCTTTGCTTGTGCAGTCGTCACGTCGCTACTCAGCAACGCTCTCTGCTGCATGAAAAATTGATCGATCTCAATGCCCGGGGCTGCCGGGGAGGCGTGCGGGCGGCGGGGGGGTGCGGCCGCGCCGGCTACGGCTTTACAAAAAATCATAATCTACGCACACGAGTGCGCGGTATCGTTGCGTGCTCTGCCAGCAGGCGCAGTTCCTCCTCGAGCCTCGCCGGGCCGAAGAGGCGCAAGCACCACATCTCGACGAGGTGGGCGAGCAGCAGCGCCGCCACGCCCTCATGGTGCTCCCACGCAGAGTAGCGCGCGCCCCCCTCGCTCGCCCCCGGGGGAGCCACTCGCTGCGCCGCGACGATCGCCTCGCGGAGCGCGTCGAAGCGCGCGGCCAGCACCGCCGCGTGCTCCTCGAGCGCCTCGCGCAGCGCCGCCTCGTCAGGAGGGTCCGCTGGCGCCGCCCGCGCCCGCCGTGCGGCGTGGGGAGGCGCTCCCTCCTCCTCCGCCCCTCCCTCCTCCTCCGCCCCTCCTGCCGCTCGCAGCGGGTCGTACCGCGAGGAGAGGAGTCGGCGGAGGAGGTCGGGACGCCGCTCGCCTCCGCCCGCGAG
>NW_005195310.1:0-1213 GCF_000372725.1 Emiliania huxleyi CCMP1516
GGCCGCCGCGGTCAGCGCCGCTCCCTGACCGACGAACGCGCACAGCGGATCCGGCATCTGGCCCACCACCTCCCTCGCCCCGCGGTGGCCAGACCCTCTTCCACCCCTTTGCAATCGCGCTTGTTACGCCTGATCGCATCATCGATTCATTATCTTACGTCCGTCCCGCCGCGCGGCCTGACTCCTCATCACCTCAATGTCAACATACGTAGATAGGAAGGCGAAACACAGTCCGACCAATGACTGGGACACCAGCGCGGTATGGGTGGACGCAAGACGGGCGGTGACGGTCACACAGCCATTCTGGCGCCTGTCCCTGTGTAGGTGAGTGGCACCTCCTGCGACGGCCATTGCCCCGGAAAGACGCAGCTTTGGTCAAAAAAGTGCAGGCCAACAATCCGGGAGGGACGCAGGGACGTCCGAGGTCGCCATGCGCGACTCCGACCTCGGTTTTTGGATCCGAAAGATGTTTTGGAATGCTCTCAATGGCCCCGTTGCGGCCGTGCATGCCCACGTGGCCGCAGAAAGAAAGAAAGAAAACACACAACCCAAGGGAGGGATGGGAGAACGGCACGCCGCCACCACACAGGGATTTTAAGGAGAGGAGTGTGGTGCGCTAGCCGTCGCCCACCCTGGGGAGTCTGCCTCTTCCTATCTCTTTTCGCAGTCTCTCGCCGATTCTCGCTGCAACCTTCATGCCACCTCGCGGCCGTCCCACTCTCGTCGGTCTCTCCCTTGTCACTTCCTCCTCTGTCGCGTCGTTCTCTTCTGCCTCGTCCTGCGACGCCGCCGCCTGCCGGTCCCTTGTTCTCGCGGCTTCTTTCGCCTTGCGCAACTCCGTCCTCCTCGCGGCGTATCCTGGCCCCTCGAGTCTATCAAGCTCCCCTCGCGCAAGGACCACATTTCTGACTCCCACTCCGATCATTTGCCTACACGTCATGTTGTTGCTCAGGTCCACTCTCTCTTCGAACACTCGTGCCTCTACGGATGATGCCGGCGCTGGGGTCCCCTTCGGATGCATCGTGACATCTGACAACTGAATTTCCACTGGTTCGTTCTCCTCTGAGTCATCTTCCCCACGTGGCCGCACTAAGAAGCGCAATCGAGGCAAGTATTTTCTTCGACGCTGAACGCGGACAGAGACAGTGAGGGCGCGATAGCAAGGCCAGGATGACGAGCGTGGAGGCCGTGACGAGCGCGCTCGAGAAGCTCG
>NW_005195308.1:0-14622 GCF_000372725.1 Emiliania huxleyi CCMP1516
GTGGAAGAGGGGGCCCACGAAAAGTCGAAAGCAGATCTGAGGAGATTGGGGTAGGACGATCGGATCCGTGGGGGCAGGGTAGGGGTATTCCCCAGGGGAGGGGAACAGCAAGTCGTTGCCGGAGAATTGAGCTATGGGAGTGGGACGCACGTAGGCAGCGGGTGGAGGGTGAGGAGAGGGCGACGGAGGCGGCGGCCGAGGCCAAGGTGGCGGCGAGGGCGGCGGCGGTGAGGGCGGCGGAAGAGGCGGCGGCGGTAGCGGCGGTGGCGGTATGGGTGGCGGCGCCAACAGGGTCTCGTGCACCGCTTGTGCTCGATCGCTCGATGGGGCTGAGAGGGGTGAATGCATGAGCACCACTGGCGTGCCGACACAGCCAGCAGCAACGATGAGCACGGTCGCCACCACGCAAATGACGAGCTCACGCTGACGTGTTACCGACACGCCCTTGCTGGCAGCCGCGTCCGGATCGTCGATCTGCGTGGGATCCTCCACTCCAGTCAGCTCAGGCGACTCATCGGTCAGTCTGCGAAACGTTGTCCGCCGGGCCCCAGGCTCATGCTTCTTTGCCCTACTTGGCGTCGCTGCAGATGGCTGGAATCGGTGCACTCCGCCAATGGACACCAAAGCAAGCTGCGAGTCGCGTGTGTCGGCGGTGACGTCGTCTTTGGCCACCCTGGCCGGCATATGCCCAACGAACGTGCGCGGCGGCGGCGGGCACTTCCGATCAGACATGGATGGAGCTGTGCCGGCGATGGGGCGCTCCGGCGAATGCATCGCGTACATCACGCGCTCCCTAGAGCACGGATGCCGGCTTGCTCGACTGGCTGCGCTGGTGGCAAGTGCAGGCGACCGCATGGTTTACGTTCTCCATGGTCGCAATCATACACCGACTGGCGAGGCGGTGGCCAAATTGCGGCCGCAAAAAAATGTGCGCCTCGTCAGGCAGCCGCTAGTCGTGCCCAGCTCGCCATGGGGCCTGTTTGGCGGAAAATTCGTGGGCTACTCGAAGGCTGCCTTTGTTTTGTGGCTACTGCGCAGCCACACGTCCTGCCATCGGGCCTGGCAGATTGAGGACGATGTCTTCTTCACTGGCCCGTGGAGCGCGCTGTTCAACGCTTACTCGGCCGATGAGTCGCACATCATCGCCAGCACCATTCACCACCCCAGCACCTCCTACTTTGCCCACGAGCGCACGTGCTTTCTAAACATCACGACACGATGCCGCTCGGCCGAAGACAGGTCTCTCACCGCGGTCGTCTGGCCACTCTTACGCATGTCGCACGCTGTCGCCAGCGAGATTGCTCGAGCGCTAACCACGCAGCGCGCGAAGGGCTTCCATGAGGCCCTACTCGCACCCCTCTGCGAGCGCGCCGCTTGGTGCTCCCTCTCGCACTTGCGGCCCGAGCACCTGGGCAGCATGGTTGCAGGCCACTCGTCGGCGAGCAAGCGCAAGCAGGCCACTCCGTTCGCGAGTCCAGTGCTGGCGAGACGCGCTTACCATCCCGCAAAGTGCGAGGCAGACCCCGGGCTCGGCGAGCTCGCTCGAACATGGTTGCAGCAGAATAGCACTTAGCAGCCACATAGATTGATGTGACATGTGTGTCTCAATCACCCCGTTTTTGCCCATTTTCGGTCATCCGTCAAAATATCTGAAGATCTGAATGGGGGATTCTCCCCAAACCTTGCTCAGCTGATCCAGCACGGGCCGTAGGCCAGCCCTGGGCAAAGAAACCAGCACCTCATCAGGCTTCCCTGAGCGTCACAGCTCGGTGATCGCGCCGGCCGGACACCACTGCAACGGCCGTTCCGGGCATTTGAACGCGACCATCGGGGGCGAAGACATGGGCTCTATGGCTCAGCCTGGACTCCTCTTGGTCCCTTCTGATGCCCTAGGCCACACCTGGGCCTTACCTGGGGCTCTAGGGGCCGGGCAGGGTTTGCCCCCCGAAAGTGGCATGAGAGCCGCACCTTGATCGCGTGTAGTGAAAAAAGCAGCGTGTTGTGTGCGGGGCCGGGGGTTTACGTGCATGCACATGCACATGTGCATGTAATGTTGATTTAATCTTGTAGTAAAAAAACCAGCGTTTTTTGTGCGGGGGTTTAAATTGTCAGACACGGCATATATCGGAGAAGAGCTGTCGAACTGGACGGCTCGCGCGGGAATCACGAGGGGCGGTGGCGTCGCAAGTGTCGCAAGTGTACAACCGGGCATGTCAGTTCGCTCTACCTGCAGCCTCGTCGAGCCCGCAGCCAGCCCCCTCCCAAAACACCGCCTTCGTCTCGTCACCGCCCCGCCGCGCCGCCGCCCACAAGTTGCGGGTCATGCGAGCCCACACGCTCGCCGGCGGGGCCGGCTCCAAGCAGCCCGCGTGCTGGTCCGGAGGCATGCCGGTGCGCGCCAGGATCTCGGCGCACACCTGCGGCGGGAGCAGCGCGCCCCCGCGAAACGCGTCGACAAACCAGAGGCCGGCCGGGTCGCACCGCTCAAACAGCAGCGGCGGCGCGGCCGCATCGCTGCCTCGCGCCTCGCCGAAGGTGAGCAGCAGGCTGCTCGCCGACCGCACCTGCAAGCGCGTGCGCACGGAGCTCGAGGTGCGGGTGTGTGTGACTTCTTTTCCTCTCCCCTCGCCGCCGTCGCCTCGAGGCTCGCTCCCTCCTCCCAGCGCGGGTTAACGAACCCCTCGTCGGCGAGCTGCACGCCCGCCTCGAGCTTGAGAGGCGCGCTCGAGGGAAGGGGCGGCACGAGGGGCAGCGCCTCGGCCCCGACGCCCACAGGGGGGTCTGCGCCGCCGTCGCCCGCCGCCAGCCTCGCCCACCAGCTCTGCTGCCCCGCCTACATCGAGTCGCGGCCTCTCGGCACCCACGCTCGCCCCCAGCGTGGTCTCGGGTGATCTCGCGAGCGTCGCCGGTCATCTCTGACCATCTCAGATTCTCTCTGGCGGTCTCGACCCTCTGCGGGAGGTCTCTGGTGAAAAGGGCGATCTCACCGGGACGTGCGCGTCGCCGGTGACCTTGGTCGCCACCAGCCGCACCTCGCCCCAATAGCGCCCCACCTGCACGTCCACCACCTCGGGGCCGTGCGGGCCGTAGTCGGCGACAAAGAGGCCCGTCACGGCAGAGACGTCGACGCCCGCGCCAGCCTCTGCCTCGCTTCCCTCCGCCGTCTGCACCGCTCCCTCGCCCTCCGTCTCGAGGCGCAGCAGCACGTGGTTCGGGAAGTTTGTGACCTGGACCGGCAGCCCGAGCCGCGACGCGACCGCGCGGTAGATAACGCACAGAGCGATGGGCAGCCCGCGCCGCCGCGCGAGCGCCTGGTCAATGCCGCTGCCGCGGGAGATGTCCGCAAAGTCACCCGAGCCGTAGTGGCCCTTGAGGCCGAGCTTGTCGTACAGGATCGTGTTGATGCGCTGCAGCGTCCGGAGCCGGCCCGCCGCATCGCCCGCGAGCCTCGCCCCGTCCGCCTCAAGCAGCGTCTTGACCTCGTCGGCAATCTCAAGCAGGTCCTCCACCTGCAACCGAGGCGCCGAGGGCCGCTGAAAGTGTGTGAGCCTCGGTGTGTGCGTGCTCGTCCCTCCTTTCACCTCGCCGCGCGCGACGCTGTCCGCCTCGAGCAGCGACTCGACCTACTCGCAAGTTGGCGGCTGGGTCCGAGAGATCTCCGAGCTACTTCACACAAGAATCGGCTGCCTCGGTGGCGTAGCGCTCGATCTCGGCCAGCGTTCCGCGCAGGCAATGCTCGCCGTCGCCGCGCAACGCGTCCGCAATGGCGCAGGCGCCCTCCAGCACGTCCGCATCGGTCTCGTGCAGCCTGTGCAGCGTGCCGTTCAGGCGGAGCCACGACAAGATATCGTTCCCGATGCGGAGGGCGGCGAACGCGTCGTCGAGCGAATGCGACGGCGGGCAAGTGGATCGCGCCTCGGTCGCAGCGAGGTGCCGGCCTCTGCCACGGAAAGCCTCGCGCACGAGCGACGCCGGGCTCGAGCCGTCGGCCGCAGAGAAGGGCTTCGAGACGAGCGACACGAGAGAGGCCTCAGCAAACTGCTTGATCGTCGACCTCCGCAGGACCTGCCCGACAAAGTGCGCGTTATGCTTGTTGGTGAGGGCCTCAATCGATCGTGCCGTCCGAAGCAGCGAGCCGTAGAGCGTGCGAAGCACGGGGCCGTGCGCGACCATCGCGCACTTCTTTGCACGACTACCGGGTAGGGCCGACGTTTTTCTTTGCACGACTCCGGCCGACAAGCGCCGAGACGACGTTTTTCTTGACTGTCCTGCCTCTGTGAAAGAAGCACAGAGGGATTTGGCACTTGCCCCCGAAGGCAAGTGCGTCTGATTCACACAGAGAGCACGTTGTTTTTGTTGTCTGTGTGGGAAGCCTTCAGCTGGTGCCAAGACATCCGTAAAGTTGAAGCCAAGAACGTCCGCCAAATCCGTGCTTTCGGCGCAGCTTGAGGGGAAGCCGCTGATCGAGCCCAGCGTGCCCCCGGCCGCCTCCCGCGCAGCACCGCCGCTGGGGACGACACGCTGCGGAATCGGATCGAGCCCATGGAGGAGGAGGGCGCAGTGTCGGCGAATTGGAGGAGGAGGAGGAGGGCGCAGTTGACGAATGGGAGGAGGAGGGCGCAGTCGGCGTTGGCGTGTCTGACTCAGAGGAGGAGTTGGCGGTGCTCCGGCAACCTAACCTGGTTCAGAAGCTCGCCGCCGTTGTCACTCAACGTGCGTCATGCGTGATCGAGCTTGAGGGAGGAGCTCCGCTAACGATTCGGCCGGCCACCCAACGCTGCCGCCCATACCCGCCACCCACAAAGCGCCTGCTCTACTATCCCGTACCACCCGCTCCACTTTCCACGGACCATGCCCTTGATAGCACTATCACTGCCGCCGTCCTGGTTTTGGACGTGGCAGCTAGACTCTAGGGACTCGGTAGTTGTGACCCTGAGTGAGGAGCAGGGTCTGAGGTTGTAAAAGTTTGGCCAAAAGATCCCACATGGCTGCCCCTTGGGCATGGCCTCTCTGGGGATGAGCTGGGTCGGCCTCCTCCGGGTCTGCAACTCGCACGGCGGGTCCGCGTCCGAACAAGCATCCGCGGCCCGTGGTTGTCCTCTCGCAAGGCGCGACCAACATGATGATCCGCTGCGCACAAGGTATCAGTGCTTCTGTCGACTACTGCTCGCTCTCTGTGCAGCTGCAACGCCAGAGACCGTGCTTGGAGAATGCCTCGCGGTGCCACTGCGCCTGTGGATTGCGCTGCAGCGCAAGCTCCATTGGTGAGCTGCAGTGGCGCGCCGGCCGCTTCATGCATAGCTCTCCGGAGAGACGGCCGCCGCCGCGCTTTTCTGTCGTTTCATCGTCGAATTTGCCCGAATGGTAAAATGCAAGTTTATTGGCCGAATGGTCTGTGGGGAAAAAACCAAAGCGGAAGGGTGGCCCCAACAGCTAAAGGTCAACATCCCCTCCGGCTACGACAATGTGAACCTGATCTGGTCCTCACGGGGTTGACCCGTCTCCTCCAGATCGAAGACGGACTTCATGAACGGCCGAGCAATATCTCTTCATTAATATTATTAATTGATGCTTTTTGCACGGCTGAGCCGGCCCCCCCTCCCCCCCCCGCGCCCAGTCCCTGCCCTCTCCCGCCACGCGCTCCGTCCGAGCTCTCTCCCCTCTTGCACAACACTCAACAGGAATTTTGACAATTAATCAGATGGGCTGAGGGGGTGTAGCAATGCACACGTCTCGTACGCCCACAAGTTGCTTTGGAAATTGGGGGGAGGCAGGCCCGAGGTCTGAAGCTCACCCACTGAGGAAGTGCCTTCACACGTAGATGCAGGCGGAAGCCCATGCTCGTGAGAGACGATCGTGGCGTTGCGCAGCACGGACATGGCGTACAGACGTGCACTGGGAAACAATGGCACTTGAAAGATTAATTACGCAACGGCGCGACAGCGACGCCCTGTGCAGCAGTACGATGCTTTCAGTTACAAGAGAGGACCTCTGGGCCGGCGCGGGGGCCCCCGGAGGCACCGTGCGCCGCGCCGCAGTGCGGAAACGGGGCTCCGGCTCTACTAGTCTCTACTAGCACCAACTTCCCGATCTAACCCGGTCTAACAGAGGGCAGATTTGGAGAGATCTCGAGGAGTACATACAGATAGACCCTCTAACCATAAGAAAACTCCGACCTGATCGGTCGTACTGACCGCCGACAGATCACTCCAGACAGCAGACAGCGCGACGTCTGCACGCGGCTGGCCGGGCGAGAGGCTTGACACGATCCGACCCTGCGACCCTGACGCTGCAGCTCTAGCTATCAGACATGCACTGCTGACTGCTGCCACAATATGCGACCTGTGCTGGCCCACTTGGCGGCCTTCCCGGTCAGTGGTGAGGCGCAGTTCAGAGCTGTCGATGGCGCGATGCCGCACACTGGTCCCACATTGGTGACACGAGACCACCAAGTTTGCCAGTCCAAGAGAGAGGCACCGGCGCTGTCCTGTGAAGGTGCGTGGTCCCTCCTGACTGCCCATGCGCGCGAGGCTGTGTAGGCATAGCCTCGAGAGTGCCAGCAGCCAATCCGAGGCGACGCGCATTGCGCCAGAAGCGTGCACACGATGGAAGGACACCTTCCTACTGGTCGTAGAATCAGGTCGTCACTGAATGCTTGATACTAAGGCCGCGAGCTATGCAGGTGATCAATTGTGCATCATGGCACGGTCAGCAGCGCCGACAGGCTGTCGCAAGGCGTGATAGCATGGCCGCAAGTACGCAGAATTCCCATGAAAACAAGTAAAAATCGCGAAAAAAAGAAAAAAATCCCGAAAAAATCGGCGCCTGCGGCGGGCCGTGGGAACCCATCTCCCCCCCGCATGGACACCCTCTGGGGGCCCCGCGCCGGCCCAGAGGAGAGGACCTTGGCCGATTTTGAAAATCAGCCACAAGTCGGCCTTGCGCAGTCCGAGATTGACAAGGAGTCGCTCATGCACAATATCATGCACGCGCATGATCTCGGATCACGCAAAGGCTGCGCCTGGCTATGCCTGGAGGTACCGACCGGCTTTCGATGACAAAATAGTAAGTTAAGGTAGCTCTCTGGGTGTTTGAAGGGTGTTTTTGGAAAAGGGGTAGTACATGAGGAGGGATGGGTGGATGCCCCTCTGGGGAGGGGAGGAGCACTTGGAGGGCGGGGAAGAAATGCAACAGGACCGATCCCAACTCAGCGGAGTCAAGCTGGGTCGAGTCTGGACGACGATTTCCGGGAAGTGGATTTTGCGTGTTTTTTGCGTTTTGGGGCGCGTTGCTGAGGTGAACTTGGAGCACTTGAACTCTGGATTCCCGCGTTCGTTTTGGGTGATTTGAGGTGTAGTGGTGAACGAGTACAACCTATGGTTCTAGCATCTAAGCTTTATCCCAACCGTCCAGCACCGCCATGGCGAACAACACATGGCGGGACAGGAGCGTGCACGGCGGCACCGCCTGGCACTTCGGCCACTGTGGAATCACCTCGGGTGCCACTGGCGACTGCTCTATGGGACTTGTCGGCTCGTTTGGCCTGAGCAGCCAGGCTGCAAAGAGCGGCTGGCCCACTGCAATCCATGAGTGCGTCCTCAAATGCCGAAGCTGTGAGCAGTGCAGGTACGTCACGGTTTCGCTCCAATATCAAGACTGCAGCTGGTACCATGAGTGTAGCTTGGAAGATATCAAGTCCGAGCGGCTCTTCCGCAGCGGTATGGTGAGCCGAGGCGGCACTGCTCTGCCGCGGCGCAAGAAGCGTGTGGCGCTTGTATTCTTCGGTAAGCATGGACACTTCGACGAGCAGAGTGGCTCGGCCTTGCGCTCACAAAGTATGCTGCCTCGACATCGCGCGAACGAGCGGTTGCTTCAGGTAGCGCACGCTGCTTGGACAAGCCAACTGCTTCAAACCAATGCACGCGACATATCCTTTGACGTCTTTGCCCACAGCTGGTCGCCGGAAACGTCGACTTCATTCACGGAGCTGTGGCGTGGCATGATCCGCCGTCAGAAGCACGAGCCAACGCGCTACGCTAACACCACCGCCTCGTCCTCCAGCGACCTCGTCTTCCGCTGCCGTGTGCCTGCGATTGGCTGCGAGAGGACCGTGTCGCAAGTGCTGTCGCTCGAAAAGGCTCTGTCGCTTCGCCGCGAGCACGAGCTCGAGGTGGGCGAAAAGTACGATCTGGTGCTCGTGGCTCGGCACGACATAGCGCTGCTGCGGCCGCTGAGACTGCCGCCCGCCGTCTTCGGCTTGGCTGGACGCGACGTCGTCTTCCCCTTCTACTGCCCGGGACGCTGCCAAGGAGAGCCGGCCGTCACGCCGAGTGGCGCGACGTCATGCACGCTTGGCGGACAGCAGTGTCCCGTGACATACGGCGGGCGCTCACCGGCAGAGTTCACGTACTGGATGATCGATTGGCTCTTTCTCGGCGCCCCCGATGCGGTCGATGCGATGGGCGACGCGACGCGCCGTCTGAACGAGTACGCGATGGCGCTCTCCCGATTCTCGCCTTACCTGGGCACACACGCGCTATGGCCGTGGCACGCTCTCAGCACCAATCTCAGCCTGCACTGGGGGCTGCTTGTGACCGAGCGCGATGTCACTCTGGCGCGCCACGTTGCGACCGGCACGCTTAGCCGCGCGTGCTGGTGGGAGCGCAGCGGCCCGCCGCCCGAGCCTCTCCACCTTCAGAGGCCGGCGCTCCTTGACCAGATGTGCCCTTATGCGAAGCTCTCCAAGTGCTCATGTCGTACACATGAGCGGGCTCTGGTTACGAGCCGCAACGGCGAAATCGTAGATGTCCCAGCGTTGGTGTAGTAGGTGGACCGCGGTATACCGGACCACGTCCACGCGGTGACGAAATCCAGCGCGGCAGCATGGACGCGGGCCTTTCCCGGGCGACGGACTGTGCATGCGCATGCGCCGCGCACGTACACAGTACCGAGTCATGTCTGACACTTGACACAGTTGGTATTCAAAGTCAACGCGTTGCAGCGGTAAGTCGGTTTTATGGTAAGGACGACGGCGGAGGTGCGTGGGTGCGTCCACGCTAAGGACATTCGGGATCTCTCAGGGGAAGGGAGGAGGAAGGTAGGTCGATGGCAGACGGCAGCCCGCCTCCAGTGGTAGGGGGTGGCTAGCGTACCCCTTTTCCGGGGGTCGGCCCACCGGCTTTTTGTGCGCGATTGCGTCTTGGGTTTGGCAGAGCCCCAGGTCGCCCCGCTGGCTCGTCGCTGCTTGCGCTTCGTTTATGGAGACCGCACTTCTCCATGCCACATTCGCTCGGCATGTGCCGAAGCCAACGGGGAGAAGCTGTGGCTCCGCCAAACCGTATCGGCGAGAAAAGGTGCTGATCGAGCGACGAGACAAGAAAAGTTCGCGCGGGGCGTCGGCAGGGCCCGCGAGTTGCTGTGACTGGTCGGCACGACCGATCCGCTTCACCGCATTGCCTGCGCCCATCCCGTTACTCTTTCTTTCTTGCTGTCTGCATCGTATCGTTGTCACGGAAAAAAGTCAGTCGTGCGTGTCTGTCTGTGTTGTTGAAATGCAATGTGTGTTGGCCAAATGGCTCATATTAAGCTTAGTTCTATAGAACTGCTCGGCCCACCCCTGATCCTGCTGAACAAGCTCCTCTTGTAGCTCGATCGGTCACACCGCCATCACCGTCGAGGAGAGGGGGACGACACTGCTTCGGCAGCGTGCACCTCGATCCTGTACCGTGTTTGTTACTGTCCACTATGAAAGTGTGGACCGGCGTGAACAGCAGCTCCTGACCACGGCGCCGCAGGCGCCTGTTGATAGGTCCAGGTGATAGCCCTGGATAGGCAATGCATACGCCTAGTTGGGCCTCGGATCGCCCGACCGCGTCCCGGTGCTCTGTGGTCGGATTTGTGACGCCGACGTACCGCGCCGCGGCCGGGGGCCCTCCGGAGGCCGAGGATGGCCGTGACGGACCGGGACGAGCTCTGGGAGGTTCAGTGTCAGTGTATATATTGTAGAGACGAATCATGTCCACAATATCTTTCAATCTAGCTAAGCCTGGGAAGGCGATGCCGGGGCCGTACAGCAGCTTGATCGGAGAGAGAGAGAGAGTTGTTGTTTTGTTTGTGAGCTTAGCCTTCGATGTTATGAAACAACGCAAGGCGGACATGGCATATCGCTCTCGGGCCCACAGACATCCCGCACACTCGCCGCACACCCGCCGCCCCCGCGCGCGCCCCACCCCGGCCGGGAGAGAGGGGAGTGACAGTTTGGGACGGCGACAGCCCGAGTATGTTGAGGCTTTGTTTGTTGCTTGATGGTGTTTCGCCGGCGTGCGTCCCGGAGCGGTCCGGACGGGCGGTCCGGGGGACAAAATCGGGGGACAACGCCGACGGCGCCCTGATTCGACTTTTAACTTCAAACAAAGCCTACCGCACGCGCCGCGACGCGGCGCGTGCGGTAGGCACTCGGGATTTTGCCAGATCGGCGTGTTCATGCCGGGATCGTGTCCCCGACAACCTGCCCAGACTTTAGGCTTGGACAGTATGCCCCCCCCCCCCCATGAACACTCCAGTGAGGGAGGGCGAGACAATCGAGGGGTCCCGTACCACGCGGAATCGACCCTATCCAGTGCTCAAGTGCTCAAGGAGCAGGAGAGAGAGCTTTTGTGGTGTTGGTGTACGCAATAACGGGACAGGGTGGTTGTTCTCTCTATCTCCTCTTCTAGCTCTTAGCATGAGCTGCGCCCTGTGTCCGACCCCTTTTGCGCAGCAACACCTTAAACTTTTAGGCCCTCCAAATTCGGGTCGGAGCGTAGCGGAGTGGGCCCCGAGTTTGAAAAGGTCGACGGACGCTTGCGTCCTAGCCTCCAACAACGCCTCCCCGGCGCAGAGGGGAAGAGAGACTCCTTATCAGCTGGTCGGCCGCCATGCTGGCCTCCGGGCCTGCCGCGGCGGCGCGGCCGGCCGAGGCCGGGCTCGGCCCGGCCCGCGACGGCTGGCCGCCGACGAGCGCGCTCGCGCTGCTCCGTGCTCGTCAAAATGGCGGCGGTGGCGATTGCGGCGACGGTCGTTCAGTCGTACAGCGCTCAGGCGTCTGTCGTCTGTCGTCTGTTGTCGCATTTCGCACACGCGCGCGCCGCGCGACCCGCGTCGCTCCGCGAGGGCATGAGCCTTCCGCGATTCGATCCCGCAGCCAAAAGCTGCTCGCTCGAACCGCGGCCGACTCTACCATCGCGGCCGCAGCTGTTGCGCTCTCCAGAAGACTGGTGCCTCATATGCTGCCTCCCTGCGGATGCTGCCGGCGAGCCTGGCGGTCCGCTGTACTACAAGGAAGTGCTGACTCGATGCCTACTCGAATTCTTCTACCCCCACGACTCGGAACGCGAATGTGACAGGACCATCGGGTCCTTCGGCCACCAAAGCGAGATCACCCGAGAGCAGCTGAGCCTGCCTCTGGCCTCGCCTCCCTCTCCTTCAGGCATTCGTGGCATCCTATGGGTCGTCCAGAGTATCGACCTCTGGCTTGTCAGCCGGTCACTTGATGACACCATGAAGTACAGCGATCGCCACCTCGCTGGCCTCTCCGCAACGCGCAAGGCCCCCCGACCGCGTCGAACTCATCGGCGCGGGCTCTCTCGGCTACGGGACCGGCCCCAGCTTCGGCTGAGGGCTGACAAGCTGCCGAGCCCAAATCACTGTGAAAGTCGTGATTTCTTGTTGATTTTCTAAAATCTTCTTCCAGAGGGGCCCCCGAAGGGACTGCGTAATTATGGCGAAGAGCAAGAACCTGCAGTAACTAGTGCCGGCGAACTGATGGACCTCTCTCCAGCGGAGGGAACGACACGGCCCGATTTCTTCTGGGTCGCGTACACCTCCTTCATGGGGTCCCGTACCATGCGGAATCGACCCTATCCACTGCTCAACCACGCTTGTCTCTTTTTCCCGCAACCATTGGAGGCGCCTTGCTTGTTGTTTGCCGCCGCCCACGCCCCCATGCCTTGCTGCTGACGAATGACGCCGACCACCGAGCCGGACGCAAGTCCGGAGGAGCACAGCGGGGACTCGTCACACTCCTCACCGCAGCACTTCGCCGTTCGTCTCGCGCGGACCATATCGGGCGACTCGGAGGGCGGGAGTGGCAGGCCAAGAAAGGGTAGCGACGCGGCGCGAGCGCGCTGGAGGCAGGCAAACACCCTGATCGCGATCCGGCGGCTGCAGCATGGCCGTTCCGGCGCCGGCTCTCCACCCGCGGGCGAGGTGCACGCACGCAGCGCTGACGGCTCCGCGGAGGCTGGGGTTGTGGCGAGGCAGGGACCCGTCTCGCGCCCGGCCGCGTACCTCGCCTTTCTGCCCGGCTTCACGCCGGATCTGGAGGCCGAGTACTTTCGGTACTCGCTCGCCGCGTCGCGCGGCGCCCTGCTGCGCACCGCCTTTATCCTCGCGCTGCGCCCCGTCTGCCTCACCCTCTTCCTGGTGCCTGTCAAGCTCGACGTGCAGGCGGACCTGGCGGGCGGCTGGCTGGGCGCGGCGCTCCTCCTCGGCCGCCTCTCCGTCTGCCTCTCGGCGGCGGGCCTCGCGGCGGCGCTCTGGCGCGCGGGCCGCGTGGCGGTGCTCGACTACCCAGCCACGCTCAGCGCCATGTTCCTCGCCCTGCTCTGGTGCGACGGGTTCCTGATGACGGCTGCCGACGTGCTGCACAGCTCGAGCAGCAAACAGGTGGCGCCGCCGCTCTCCCGCCGCGGCGTGCTTTGCCCACCCCACCGACGCGCCCGCGCCGGTCCGCCTCTCCGCAGGTGCTGCTCGTGCTGATGCACCTGCTTGGGTACGCGACCCTGGTGCCGCACCTGCAGGCGAGGCACGCGACGCTCACCTTCTGGTCGCTGCTCGCCGCACGGCTGGCGCTGCTCCGCGCCTTTCCGCAGCCCGGCCTGCGCCTCGCCTCGGTCGCGATCCACGACGCCGTCGTCAACCTCGCCTGCATGTGCCTCGCCTGCATGGCCGAGGCACAGAACCGCGACAACTTCTCGAGGCGGCGCGGCGCGGGGCGGGAGGCGGCGGAGGCTCCTCCCTGAGCCGTCTCGGGGCTGCCCCCCTAGGCACAAGCTGCTCGAGGAGGAGGAGGAGGTCAAGGTCGCTCTCCGCGACGGCGCGCCGCGCCTCCCTCCCGCAAAGACTCGTCCCACGATCCGTCCACAACCCCGTCCCTGACGTGTCCTGACGTGTCTCTGTACGTGACCCTGACGTGTCCCTGACGTGACCCTGACGTGTCCCTGGCGTGTCTCTGTACGTGCCCCTGACGTGCCCCACCCAGGCGTGCAGCGGCTCCTCCTCAACACCCTCCCGGCGCCCATCGTGCGGGACATCGCGTCGGGGTCGACGCAGGTGGCGCACAGGTATGACGAGGTGACGGTGCTGCAGGCGGCTGCGCGGTCGGCTCGGTGGACGCTCCCTGGGCACAGGGCCATGACGTGTCCCGGGCCTGCCCTCCTGCAGGCGGACATGGTCGGCTTCACCAAGCTCTCGAGCGAGCGATCCGCCGACTTTGTCCTCGGCCTCCTGTCCGACCTGTTTGCGAAGTTTGACGGGCTGGCCGAGGGGTACGGCGTGCACAAGGTCAAGACGATCGGCGAGCAGCGCAGTCGTCCGCTGCGGGCCGCACGCGCGAGAAGTGCCTTTTCACCCCCCCCCCCCCCCCCTCTGCTGCGGACAGGCGACGCGTACATCGTCTGCTGCGGCGCCTTTGGCGAGGCGAGAGGCAACCCCGCCGACGCGGCGCGGCGCGTCGGCGCCATGGCGCTCGGCATGATCGGCGAGGTGCAGGCCATCAAGGAGGAGCGCAAGGTGGGCCACGCCGGCCTCGGCTGCTCCCTTCCCCGCGCGACCCGCAGCGTGAAGACGCGCGCTGTTCGCACCCTCCAGGTGGACATCGACATCCGCGTCGGCGTCCACACCGGCACCGCCATCGGAGGCATCATCGGCACGGCGCCCCTCCCACCTCGACGCTTCCGGCAGCTGTGAAACGGCGCCTCGTCACGGGGCGGAGCTGTCGACAGGTCCGCTTCCACTTCGACATCTGGGGCCGCGCGGTGGCGGGCGCGCTGCGCCTCGAGGAGCTTGGCGCCGCCGGCCGCGTCCACGTCTCTGACGCGACGGCGCGCCACGGACCCCTCGCGCCGCGCACCGCCGGACCCCCGCCCGCCCCCCCCTCCCCCTCGCACCACCCCCCCGCCGCCCGCCCACCCGTCCGCCTCGCCCCTCCGCCCCATCCCCGCCCGCAGGCGAACCACCTCTGGCACACCTTCGCGCTCTCGCCCGCGCCCGGCAACGGCGACGGGATGGGCACGGCGGCAGAGGGCGTCTTCCCGGCCCACATGGGCATCCACCGCACCTACTACGTCGAGGAGCGGAAGGACCTGCTCCCGGCGTCGCAGATGCACCTGCTGGGCGGGCCGCGCCTGGAGCGACCCGTCGCTCGGGCGTGCGTCGCGACGAGCGTGGCCTGTGTTGCTGCTGTAGGCGGCTTGCACCTCGACGACGAGGCGCTCGAGGGGCACGTGCCGAAGAAGCCATTCCCCGGCATCGAGCTCGGGACGTACCGGGACGGCTCGTCGGTCGACGTCTCCTCCTCTGGCA
>NW_005195307.1:0-1212 GCF_000372725.1 Emiliania huxleyi CCMP1516
CCTAGTCATCTGCCCGCGCCGCGCGCCTCTGTGGGCGTCTAGTGCAGCCACTGACAGAACTGTTCCAAAGGAGTGGTCAACGTCTCGCCTGAAGTCGGGTGGGCTCGCGCACTGCTTAGCCCTAGGGGAGGGGTGTGTGTGAGGTGTCGGAATGGTAAGGTTTCAGGCCGCCAAGGTGTGGGGGATTTGGGGGATGAGTCAGGAGCCAGCAGCCTTCCTGCTGGACCTGAGTTCACAGCTCCTCCGCCCGACGGGGTGGTCCCTTGGATTCGGGCCCCGCTCCCTTTTCCTGCGCCTGGTCTGTCCCTGTCAAGTGTGTGTTGCGAGATGCAGAGCTGGTTAGGCTGGAGCGCGGGCGGTGCGGTGGCAGGCGAGGGCAGCGCGGTAGGCGAGAGGCGGCCGCGGGGCTTCGAGTGGCGCGATAGGAGGGTAGGCTGGCTGTGGAGGGGCGCCGCGTGGCCTCGGCAAATGAGTAGTGCTTTATGAGCGGCCAGTTTTGTGCGTATTGCATATCGAGCCTGCGGTGTGGCCTAGTTGGTGCAGCGTTCGGGTCGGGGACGTTTTGGTCGTTGGTTCGAGCCCAGCTGGTGCAGTTCGTAGTCGCGTAGCGCGCGGGTGCGCGGCAGCCTCGGCAACCGAGGCGACAGTGGCGAGCAGGGGCGAGCAGGGGCGAGCAGGGGTCAGAGCAGTGCGGCGCGCCGAATTTTTTTCGATGGGCTCGGTCAGTGGGCGTGTCAGGAGGCGGCCGCGCCGCCCTACCCTCCCGGCAAGGCACCCACGCCGCCACCGTCGCCACCGCCTTACCCTCCGGGCATGGCGCCAACGCCGCCGCCCTTTCCGCCCGGCAAAGCGCCCACGCCGCCCCCGTCGCCGCCGCCGTTCCCGCCCGGCAGGGCGCCGACGCCGCCGCCGTCGCCGCCGCCCTACCCGCCCGGCAAGGCACCCACGCCACCACCAGCGCCGCCGCCGTACCCGCCTGGCAAGGCACCCACGCCGCCGCCCTCGCCGCCGCCCTACCCGCCCGGCAAGGCGCCCACCCCTCCGCCCTCGCCGCCGCCCTACCCGCCTGGCATGGCGCCGACACCGCCGCCGGCTCCACCCGGCAAGGCACCGACACCCCCGCCATCGCCGCCGCCCTATCCGCCTGGCAAGGCGCCGACGCCCCCTCCCTCGCCGCCGCCTTATCCGCCCGGAAAGGCGCCGACGCCGCCG
>NW_005195306.1:0-1212 GCF_000372725.1 Emiliania huxleyi CCMP1516
ATGTTGCTAGGATTGTGAGCAGTGCTGCTCGCAACCCTAGACTTTGCTCGGATTGCGAGCGCGCTGGTAGTAGTCGTAGGCGTCGCCAGCCACCTTGGGAGCGGAGCTGCTCGTAGTCCTAGAAGATGTAGGATTGCGAGCGTAGGCGCTCACAATCGCACAGAGATGCTAAGATTGCGATGACTGCTGCTCACAATCCTTCGACTTCTAGGGTTGAGAGCGAGGCTGCTCTCAATCCTAGCCGTCTATCTAGAAAAGAAGGTTCACCCTCCGTGCAGGGGTTGGTCCTGCAACGGTGTCTCGTGCGGAGCAGTGGTGTGCTGTCGCGCGAGGGTTGCAGGCGTGAGGGTCGAGGGTACCTTTTCCCCCCTTTGCTATTAACAATGCTTTGGAATCTATGAACATGACCTCGAGTGGAGCGCCCGAGGCAGTTCTCGACAGGCTCTCCGTGCACTCGACCCCGCCCTCGCCGCAGGCAAGCTCATTCACAATCTGCTCTGTCTGCTTCTGCAGCCCCAGCCAATTCTTGGTCCAAGTCACCTCAGAGGTACTGGGCCCGCGTCGCCACGACCGACTTGGAAAGAGAGAAAATGCGCCGGTCTCATTGTGGGAATGATCTCGTCAAACCGCCCGCCTACACCCCTGTAGCCCCTCTGCATCCTTGCAATGCGTGCGAGCACCCAGCAGCAGCGCTGCGTCGCCATTGTCGACCCCATCTCGACCGGAGCCTGTGTGGCCGTGGAGGCGACCAAGCGCGGCTACGCCGTGGTCGCAGTCTGGTCGGCCGTGGTCACAAAAGACCTGCGCAACATGGTGCCGGAGCATGCAAAGGGTCTCCGATACCATGCCCAGGTGGACGAGGGAGAGTCGATCGAGGCGACGACACAGCTGCTCCGCAAGGCCGCGGCGCCGCACAAGGTCGACGCTGTCATTTGCGGCGCAGAGGTGCGCCACGCCACCGCCGCCGCTCGCCCCTCCACGCACCAAGCTGGCATATGTGCATGGCACCACCTCTCACCCCATCCCGCGCGCGCCTCTCGCAGACGGGCGTCGAGCTCGCCGACCGGCTGTCGCAGCGGAGCGGGCTGGCAAGCAACGGCACCGAGCTGGGCAACCGGCGGGACAAACACACGCAGCAGCAGGCCTCCCGCCATACCTGCCTGGCCTACCCTCCTTCCCCTCCATCGTCGCCCGCGGCCCATCCTCCCCATT
>NW_005195304.1:0-1212 GCF_000372725.1 Emiliania huxleyi CCMP1516
GGCCGCGGCCCCGCCAGCCGCGCCGCCGGGCACGCTGCCTCACGCTCGGCCGAGGGGCCGCGCGCCTCACGACAGGAGAGGGCGGCCAAAGGTGCGGGGCCGCCGCCCAGGGCCGCCCTCTCGGGGAATCTCGGGGAATCTCGGGGAATCTCGGGGAATCTCGGGGTGATCTCGGGGATCTCGGGGTGATCTCGGGGTGACCTCGGGGTGATCTCGGGGTGACCTCGGGGTGATCTCGGGGTGACCTCGGGGTGATCTCGGGGTGACCTCGGGGTGATCTCGGGGTGACCTCGGGGTGACCTCGGGGTGATCTCGGGGTGACCTCGGGGTGACCTCGGGGTGATCTCGGGGTGACCTCGGGGTGACCTCGGGGTGATCTCGGGGTGACCTCGGGGTGACCTCGGGGTGACCTCGGGGTGATCTCGGGGTGATCTCGGGGTGACCTCGGGGTGACCTCGGCGGGTTCTGGTGCCGCACAGGTGTGGGACGCGGCCCGGGGCCGCTGGGCGGAGGAGGGCCCGCCCTCCCCATGCGCGCCGGGCCTGCAGGCCGCACTGGAGGTGCAGGTGGAGGCGGAGGCAGACTCGCCGACTACGTCGCCGGGCTCGCCTCTCTCCGCGGCGGTCGTGCCGGCCGGCGAGGCGGCGGCGGCGGAGGCGGTGAGGGCGGCGGCGGCGGCGGCGGGGGCAGGGGGAGCGGCGGCGGGGGCGACGGCGACGGCGGGGGGGCGTCCGAGGTTCCGGGCGAAGCAGCGCGTGCGTGGAAAGTTCCAGGGCGACATCGGAGGCGTCAACTGGTTCCGTGGCACGGTGGTGGCGGTGCTCTCGCCGACCACCTCGTGCGGCCTCTCGGCTGTACCTCGGCTGTACCTCGGCTGTCTCTGTGCGGCAGGTGCACGCCGACGGCAGCTGCGACATCGACTACGACGACGGCGACGAGGAGAAGAGCGTGGCGCCGCGCCTCATCCTGGACGACTCCCGAGATTGCCCGAGATCACCCGAGATTACCCGAGATTACCCGAGATCAGGCGCCGCGCTTTATCCGGGCGCTCGGTGAGGCGGGCGCAGCGGCGGCGGCGGAGGCAGAGGAGGCGGAGGGGGCGGCGGAGGAGGCGGAGGAGGAGGCGGAGGAGGAGGAGGAGGAGGAGGCGGAGGAGCCGATGCGGACACGCTGGCAGCTGAGGCAGTGGCGCTGGCGGCGGCAGCGCAGGCG
>NW_005195303.1:0-1212 GCF_000372725.1 Emiliania huxleyi CCMP1516
CTCGCCGTTGGCCTCGACCCGCTTCATGAAGAGGTCCGAAACCCACCACGAAAAGAAGAGGTCGCGCGCGCGCTGCTCCTCCTTGCCGTGGTTCTTCTTGAGGTCGAGGAAGGAGAGGATGTCCGCGTGCCACGGCTCCAGGTAGCACGCGAACGCGCCCTTGCGCTTGCCGCCGCCCTGGTCGACGTAGCGCGCCGTGTTGTCAAACACGCGCAGCATCGGCACCAGCCCGTTGGAGGAGCCTCCCGAGCCCTTGATGTAGGAGCCCTGCGCGCGGATGTCGTGCACGGAGAGCCCGATCCCGCCCGCCGACTTGGAGATCTGCGCGCACAGCTTGAGCGTCTCGAAGATGCCCTCGATCGAGTCGTCCTTCATCGCGAGCAGGAAGCAGGAGGACATCTGCGGGCGCGGCGTGAGGCGGGAGTCGCGAGGGCAGCGGGGAGGGAGGAGGCAGCAGGGAAGAGGGAGGCAGCAGGGAAGAGGGAGGCAGCAGGGAGGAGGGGAACGCCGGAGGCAGCAGCGAGCAGGGGGGGAGGCGAGAGGCGGTGCGTGAGGGAGGAGGTGAGGGTGGTGGGCCGCCTGCGGGCATGGCGTCCCCGCGTTGAACATGGTCGGCGTCGCGTGCGTGAACCACTTCTGCGACATGAGCTCGTAGGTCTCGACCGCCGCGTCGAGGTCGGTCTTGTGGATCCCGATGGCCACCCGCATCAGCATGTGCTGCGGCCGCTCCACCACCTTGCCCTTCATGCGCAGGAGGTAGGCCTTCTCGAGCGTCTTGAAGCCGAAAAAGTCATACTCGAAGTCGCGGTCGTAGACGAGGAGAGGGTCGAGCCGCTCGCGGTTGTCCTGGATGATGGAGTGCACCTCGTCCGAGATGAGCGGCGCGTCCGCGCCCGTGCGCGGGTTGACGTACCTGCAGCAGCGCGAGGGGAGGCGCTCGCGCGAGGGAGGCGCTCGCGCGTGGTCCGGCGGCAGGGGCGGCGCGGCACTTGTGGAGCTTGTCCATGGTGGCGGAGAAGGACTTGTCGGTCATCTTGTGCAGGTTGGAGACGGCGATCCTGCGCGGCACCGGCGCGCCGGGCTCGGGTGTGCGCGCGCGCATCGCGTGCGGCCCCGCGCGGGGCAGGGCGGGGCGGGGCGGGCGGCTGCGGGAGGGCCGGGCCGAGGGGCGAGGCTGGTAGGGAGGGGGGGGTCTTGTGGAGATGGTTTTGG
>NW_005195302.1:0-1212 GCF_000372725.1 Emiliania huxleyi CCMP1516
CTCTTCTCAGCGAGGCGCGCAGCGAAGCGAGCTCCATCATCAGCCCGAGCGACTCATCGTTGGGCGAGCTGGGCGGAGCTGCTGCTGCCTGCCGAAGCGCGCCAACCTCCGCCCGCAGCGCCTCCGCCTCCGCCCTGGCGGCCGCGAGCTGGCCGTGCAGGTCTTTGTTGCCGCCGCCTCCGCCGCCGCCGCCTCCTCCTCCGCCACCTCCTCCTCCTCCTCCGCCCGGCGGTGTGAGCAGGTTGGCTTGGCCGAGGTCGTCAGCCGGCGGCTGAGGCGGAGCTCGCTGGGTGGAGGGCGCGCGACCGCCGGGGACCATCCCAAGCCGCTCCTCCATGTCGGGCTCGTCAGGAAGCTCGCGCGGTGGCGGCGGATCGCCCGGGAAGAGGACATCCGCCTCGAGAGCACCGGCTGCGTTCACCGCCTGCCGCGACAGCGATTCAGCCTGTGCTGCCGCCGCATGCGTCACGGCAGCCGCCTGCTCCGCCGCCTGCTCCGCCGCCTCCTGCAGCGCCGCGGCCTGCGGGACGGGTGGATGCGTGGCTCATCGGGGTGGCGGAGGTAGGCCTCGCGTGTGCTTTTTTGCGCACCTGCTTGGCTGCCGCCGCGCGCGCAGCATCCGCAACGGAGTTGAGATCGTTTAGGTCGACGGGCAGCGCGTCCTGCGCTGACTTGGCCGCCTTGGCTGCAGCGTCGGTGAGCGAGGAGAGGGCGGACCAGCCATCGGACGTGGACGATGGCCACATTCAGCGCGAGAGGCAAACCGCACAAAGGCCGGCCGCGACGGCGAAAGTCGCAAGAACCAGGTTCGTTGTGAAGAGCTCGGGCGCGCCACCCAAGAGCCTAGGTAGGTGCGGATCGGCAAGAGCGCAATCGATCTTTTTGCCCTCTATCACCTTGGGTTGTAAGAACTTGAAACACACCACGCAGGGGCACAGCAAGCACGGATAGCCGTTGAGGAGAAAGGGCGTAAGGTGTATGCGCAGCCACGGCCCGTGCCGCGGTGGGCGCGCCACCTCCCGCGAGCGCGGCGGGATCGGAATTGCGGCCGGAGGGAAGGGCGAGCCGCCGCCGCCGCCGCCATATACCATCAGCGACGACGACCGCGGCTCGCCCCAAACGCCAGGCGCTGGATCGGCAGTAGGGCTTGGGCGGCGCAGCGTAGGCCTCGAACCACACGAGTCGCCGACAACCCCCCCTCATCGACGTGAT
>NW_005195301.1:0-15602 GCF_000372725.1 Emiliania huxleyi CCMP1516
GGGAAAAACCCCCCTTTTTTTTTGGGCCAACCCTTCGGAATTTCCCCCCCCCAAACTCCTCGGGGTGAATACCCGGGGCCGGGGGGGGGGAAAAACCCCCTGGGTTCCCTTTCCCCGGAAAAAGGGGGGTTCCCAATTCCAGGGGGGGGGAGGCATTCCCACCAAAAATTTTTTAAGTTTTTGTGGGGGAAAAAACCCCCCCCCCCCCCCCCCCCCCCGCATGCTAGACCGCCGCTCTAGACCGCTGCTCGCCTCATCGACGGCCGGCGCACGTACTGCACGCTCTGCGACGTGACCCCTTCGGGCCTCGTACCGCCGCTCCCCCCGTCGGGCGAGGGCAGCTCTGCAGCCGGCAGGCAGGCGAACGCCGCCGGCAGCGGCAGCACCCACCGGCGCCGCTGCGCGACCTGCCTCATGTTGCCCGGCAGCTGCTGGCTCAGGCGGCCGCGCTCGAGCAGGCTCGGCGCGACGCAAGAGTACCTGCAGGAAGGTTCCAAGAAGGTTCCAAGAAGGTTCCTGTGCGTCCCTGGTGCGGAGCGGAAGCGGGTTGAGCACGGGGCGTGCAGAGAGAGGGTGTGATGAGGCGTGCAGAGAGAGGGTGGGCTCGCCGCCTCCCCCCCTCCCCCCCCCCCGCCCCCCCGGGGCAACGAGGGCTGCCGCGGAGCTCTGCTGCGCCCCGCTGCGCGCCGCCTCTCCGCCCCGGCGCTACCGCCGCCTCCCTCTCCCAAGGGGGCGGCGGGCGCGGCGAGCGAGCACGCGGCTAGAGACCTCTCCAGCGGGGCTTGGGGGGGGGCGCGCGCCACTCCGACCGCTTGACTTCGCCCGTGAAGGCAAACTCGGGCGGGAGCGGCGCCTGGCGGCCGCAGCAAAAGAGCGACTCACGATGACAAGGCGCCGGTGGTGGGAGTGAGATTGGCAAGCGGCGGGGAGGCGTGCGCCTGCTCGGCGAGAAGCAGCGTCTGCGTCTCCACCCACTCCGCCTGCACGGCGACCATCGGAGGGACGCGGAGCACGCGGTAGTCGTCCGTCGTCCGCTCCGTCCACATCGGCACCTGCGCGGCCACACAGCAGCAGCAGCAGGGAAGGGAGAGTCGCCCCTCTCGCGTCCGCAGGCCACGCCGCATCCCACCACTGCGGTGCGGTGGGCAACTGAGCTCGGCTAAACCTCGGCACTCGATCTCGGCTCGATCTCGGCTCGATCTCGGCGCACGTGCTCCGCGGTGGGCGAGTTCCACAGAGAGACGAGGTCGCGCAAGCGAGGCGTCACCTGCCGCCCGAACACGTCGAGCGGCGCCTCGTGCCATGTCTCCTTGATCGCCCGCACACGCGGGCCGCCGCCGCCGCCGCCGCCCGACTCGAGCAGCAGCTCCGACTCGGCGAGCAGGTTGACGCGCGAGCGCCAGGCGCTGGGCCACTCGACGCCGAGGGACCACTGCACCTTGGCCACGCCTGGCCGGACCACGCCTGTCGACAGGACCGCCAGCGCCGGCGGAGTCCTCCCCGCGTTTGTGAAGAAGCGGCACGCGCCGGCGAGATCGTCGAGATAGTCGCGGGCGCTAGCGCAGCTCCAGATCGGCGTCTCAACCCGCGTCTCGGGGAGCAGCATCCGCCCCAGGCCGGCGTCGTCACCCTTCCACGCCTCGACGAGCGCCATGGCGAACGCCTCGGCAACGCCTTGCTCCAGCCGCCCGCCGGCTCCTCCAACCGCAGTCGCGTCGACGAGGGCGCCTCGGACGGCCGCAGCGCGTCGCCCCGATCGGACCTGCCACACACCGGGCGAGAGGCCCGAGGGCGTCGAAGGCAGGTATGCCGCCGAGCCGAGCAAGCTGCAGAGGGCGATCATTTGCCCGACAAATAGGAGGAGGCTCAAGGCGCGAGAGCGAGCAAGCAAAAAGAAAAGAAAAACGTGGGTAAAAAAGAAGGAGGGAGCTAAAAGGAGCGAGCAAAAAAGGAGCGAGCAAAAATTACGTAAGAGCCACATACATTGAAAATCGGGGTCTCGCCTGTCGTCGGAGCTACTCGCTCTTTGAGCTCACAACATATGCGGCCCATCCCCGGCCCGGCGCTGCGCCTGCGCGGCGGCCTCGGGCCGACACAGCTCTCCCGGCCCGCAGTCCCTCCGGCGCCGGTGACGGAGGAGGTGCCGTGGCTTTCACTCGGCCTGAGTGGTGCCGCGCTGCTCGCGCTGCTCCCGCTCCTCCTCTCGATGCCGCGGCAGGCGGGTGTCACCGCGGGCGCGATTGCCGTTTCGCTGCTGCAGATGGCGGTGCTCGACGCTCCGCCGGAGCAGGCGCTGCTGGAGGGCGTGCTCGCGCTCGTCTGGTCCGGCGTCATCACGCTCAAGGAGGCGCTAGCTGGCTTCGCCTCCGAGGGCGTCGTCGCCGTCGGAGTCATGAGTGCGGTCGCTAAGGGCGTGCAGGCGGGCGGAAGTAGGGGCCTCCGCTCTCACGCCGGGGGTCACCCGGGGAGAGGCTGGCCAGGAGAGAGGCGGGCCACGGGGCGAGGCCCGGCCGGGGCGGCCCACCCGCACACTCGCACGGCCGCCTCGTTCCGCGCAGGCGACGGGCGGGCTGGCCTACATCTCGCGCTTCCTCCTCGGCCGGCCCTCGTCGCGCCTCGCCGCCGTGCTCCGCCTCGTGCGCCCTCCTCTCCGCTCCTCGCCGCTCCTCTCCCCTCCTCGCCGCTCCTCTCTCCGCTCCTGTCCGCACCTCTCCGCTCCTCGCCGCTCCTCGCCGCTCCTCCGCTCCTCGCTGGCGGTAGCAGTCGCGCAGAGGTGCGGCGCCTCCCGGTGTGTAGGTGCTCCCCACGATGCTGCTCTCGGCGGTGCTGAACAACACGCCCGTCTGCGCGATGCTCATGCCCGTCGCGCGCTCGTGGGCCGCCTCCCTCTCGCCCGCCGTCGCGCCCAAGCAGCTGATGATGCCCCTCTCCTTTGCGACTATGCTCGGAGGCACCATCACCCTCATCGGCTCGTCGACCAACCTCGTCGCCGCGGAGGAGCGAGATGAGCCGGGAGGAGCGGAGATGGAGCCGAGATGGGGCCGAGGAGCCGAGATGGGCCGTGGTGAGCCGAGATGGACCCATCCGCACCTGCCTCTCGCCTCGCCGGAGGGGCTTGAGTCTCGAGCGCGCCCTCGCCTCCGGCCCCTCGCCCCGAGGCAAAACACCGCGCCCGAGCCCCCACCGCATCCGCTCACGCGCCAGGCCGCACGCAAGCACGACCCGACCTCGCCGATGGGCATGCTCGGCATCACTCCGGTCGGACTCGTCAACGCCGCCGCCGGTGCAGCCCCGAGATGTAGCCGAGATGCAGCTGAGATGTAGCCGAGATGTAGCCGAGATGGAGCCGGTCGGACTCGTCAACGCCGCCGCCGCCGCCGCGCGCACAGCCGACGCACGCGACACGTCCATGACACGTCCGCGACGAGTCCGGCAGGCGCCGCGTACATGGTGGCAGCGGGCGGCTCGCTGCTGCCGGACGGAAAGAGCGCGCCCCTCGCGCCGCGCGCAGCGCCGTCCTCCGCTCCGTCTGCGGTGGCGGCGCCTCCTCGCGGCGTCGCCCGGCTGTGGCTCACTCTCGGCGAGCGGACTGGGACGACGTGCGCTTGCGGCCCGACAGGTCCGGTGACTGGTGAGTTGAGCTGCGTGGCTAGGCGTCCTGACTGGGACGATGTGCGTCGCGGCCGCCTCGCCGCCGCTCCTCGTCCCAACGGCCCTCTCCGCGCTGTGCGTGCTGATGCGGCTCGGCTGCATGGACCTCTCGGACGCGTGGGCGGCGGTCAACGGGCCGGTGCCCCTCTCTCGCCGCGCCCCTGCGGCCCTCCCCGCAGCCGCGTGCTTCAGTGAGCAGCCCCCACCCGCGGGGTTAGGTGCTCCTCTCGATCGCTCTTTCCTTCGCGCTCGGCAAGGCCATCGAGGTGTCGGGCCTCGCCGCCTCGGCCGCCTCCTCCCTCGTCGCGATCGTCGCGCCTTTCGGCGCGCTCGCTCCCCCCCTCCCTCTCCCCTCGCCGCCTCATCGCTCGGCCTCTGCCGCCAGGCCCCGCACGGTGGCCTCCGCAGGCTCGCTCGCCCTCCTCTTTGCAATCTACGCGGTCGCCATCGCCATCGGCGCCGTCATCTCCAACAACGCCGTCGTGGTGCTCATGTTCCCGATCGTCGTGCGCATGTCGGAGGCGTCGGGCGTGCCGTGGCGCGCCGCGCTCTATACGCTGACCATGGCCGCCTCCGCCTCGTTCTCCACGCCCGTCTCGTACCAGACCAACCTGATGGTGTCGCGCGACGCCGACTACGCCTTCGCCGACTTTGTGCGCTTCGGCTTGCCGCTGCAGCTCGTCTGTATGCTCGCCACCGTGCCCACCTGCTACCTGCTCTACAAGTAGCGATTTGCAGGCAGCTTCGGTCGGCGGAGCCGCCGTTACGCTGCGCGCGGTTTGGACGTTGACAGAGCCACTCCCCACACACGCGTACAATCTGCAGCACGGCGCACGCCCAACATACAGTGTTTGCATGAACAAAAAACAGTCCACCCTAAAGGGGAAGGACCCTTGAGGGAGTCGCGGAGGAGGAGGGATGACGCAGCTCGCAGGCAACGCGCAATCCGCAAAGGACGGGCCAACAGCCAGTGGGACGAACGAGGGCCGCGACGGCGGCTCAAGCGGGAGGGAGCGGAGACGGTGGGCAGCGAGCGAAGTGGGTGAGACTGATGATGCTCCTTCGACTTAGGGAGCGGTTCAGCTGCTGGGCGGGCTTCAGGTTGGTGCTCACGCGAAAAGGAATCGACGCGATATGTGCAAAGCATACAAGAAGGGGAGAAGGAAGAGGAGAGACGCCGGTGATGACGAAGCAGAAACTAGCGCAGACGAGAGCAGGGCAGACCCGGGGACTGGGGAATAACTAGTGCCGGAGCGGACGGCATCGGCCGCCGAGGGAACGTTGGGAAGAGGCACGAGGAGGGCGGCGACCTCGACCGACTATGGAGGACCCGTCACCAGACGACGCAGGGCAGAAGACGGTGAGGCGGAGCAGACGTGCAGGGCGAGACGAGGGAGGGAGCAGGACTTTGCGGAGATCAGCAGGAGGATGTACGAAGAGATTAGGAGCAGCAGGGACCCGAGGGACCATGTGGAAGACGGCTAGTGCTAGTCCCCCATCGGGAGGACGACCCCGGCTAGTCGCCGACCACACCCACAAAGAACCCTGCACAAAGATCGCAAGGGCGGGGACCTGTTCCTTTTTACCCACCTCACAGTAGAGAGGTGTCCGTTTTTATTTATTTATTTAAGGACCCTGAGTTCGTCGGGGGGGTGTTGCCGGCGCTGGTAGATGATCTCTCGGAGAAGAGCCGGAGGGACCTTGGCGCCGGGGTCACGAGGAACTTGCAAGTCGTGGCCGAGGCGGCGACGGGAGCGGTGCAGAGGTGGATCCAGCTCAATGATGAGGCTACGGCGCGCATAATGAAGAGAGAGGAACACATCGAGTGGCTGAGGAAGCTCTTCACTGGGTGGAAAGAGGCTCGGCCGGCCTTGAGGGAGTCGCGGAGGAGGAGGGATAACGCAGGCAACGCAGGGACGGGCCAACAGCCAGTGGGACGAACGAGGGCCGCGACGGGCGGCTCAAGTGGGAGGGAACGGAGACGGTGGGCAGCGAGCGAAGTGGGTGAGACTGATGATGCTCCTTCGACTTAGGGAGCGGTTCAGCAGCTGGGCGGGCTTCAGGCTGGTGCTCACGCGAAAAGGAATCGACGCGATATGTGCAAAGCATACAAGAAGGGGAGAAGGAAGAGGAGAGACCCGGTGATGACGAAGCAGAAACTAGCGCAGACGAGAGCAGGGCAGACCCGGGGACTGGGGAGCCGGAGCAGACGGCATCAGCCGCCGAGGGAACGTTGGGAAGAGGCACGAGGAGGGCGTGTGTGTGTGTGTGTGTGTGAGTATTCTTGATACGAAACCACGACGACACACACCAGTCGACTCGCATCGGTTGCCTCCATGAACGGCGGAGCTATTCTCGCGCCCACACCACACCTGGCTCCAACGTGGACACGCCCATAGCTGGGGACACTACTAGGTCACGCATGGCATCACAGAAGTTTTATCTCTGGGCCCCGAAAGGCATCTCTAGCAGTGTCGTTACACATGCCCCCTCCGAGGGAGGGCGGCGACCTCGACCGACTATGGAGGACCCGTCGCCAGACGACGCAGGGCAGAAGACGGTGAGGCGGAGCAGACGTGCAGGGCGAGACGAGGGAGGGAGCAGGACTTTGCGGAGATCAGCAGGAGGATGTACGAAGAGATTAGGAGCAGCAGGGACCCGAGGGACCATGTGGAAGACGGCTAGTGCTAGTCCCCCATCGGGAGGACGACCCCGGCTAGTCGCCGACCACACCCACAAAGAACCCTGCACAAAGATCGCAAGGGCGGGGACCTGTTCCTTTTTACCCATCTCACAATAGAGAGGTGTCCGTTTTATTTATTTATTTAGGACCCTGAGTCGACCCCTCTCCCGCCGCCGGCCATATAGACATACCGAGGAGTGTTGATCAGAGGGTCGCTCTGCCGGCTCCATCTGTTGTGCGTTGTTTTATTGTCCGAAACGAAGCGTTTCAGCCATATAATGCAGCCCATCGTCTTGCGGCTAGAGACGCAAGGCGGCGCCGTCGAGCTCGAGCTCCACATCAAGGGGCTCCTGGAAGAGACCCTGTCGCCTCGCTGCCCTGGCGACGACTCGTGGGAGCAGCAGCTGCAGGACCAGGGCAAGAGGAGGGCGACGCTCACCACGATATTGAGAGGTGTGGGACGTCCCCGCCCATGAAGGCAACTCCGTCTACTCACCACACGCTGCCGCGACAGATTTGATGCAAGCGGTCGCGCAGGACAAGCCAGACAAGCTCGAGCCTTTTGCCGTCGAGTGGCTGGAGCGGCGGTTTGGCAAGTCGGCCGAGCGCAGGTCAGATTTGCAATAGGGTGGTGGGTTCGTAGCGGCGCCACACCTCAAATTGGGCGTTCAGAGCTGCTCACCCCGTCACAAATCGCCGCAGCTTGAGCCCCTGGACCTCGCGCACGGACCTCTATCCTTCCGAGGCGGCCTTTGCAACTTACTTTCTCGAGATTCGGCTGCCGACGCTCCTCGAGAAGGCTATCGAGCTGGTGGCTTTCGAGCAGACGGCACCAGCCATTGCAGCTCACTGCCGGGTGGCGTCCGTCAGCTGATAGCCTCATGCTTTCCCGCCCCATAGGCTCCAGAGACGCTAGGCGAGTCTCTCTTGGAATTCTTCCTCTCAGAGGGGCGCGACGCGGACGCGCGGCGCGAGAGGCTGTGGCCGTCGAAAGCGCACCCCCAGGTTGAGAGCGCGGGTGCGCCGCCGCTGGTCGCGGCCGAGTGCGTGGTGACGATCGAGCAGCCGACCGAGGGCGAGGACGCATCAGGCGGCATCAAAGTGAGCATTGTGACGCCTGGCCAGCAGTAATCTTTGAATGAAATAAAAGCACCGAAAGACCAAAGGAACGGCACAGTCAGAGCCGATCGCCACCACGGCAAGCCATCCTCCAGCGCCACATCCCACATCCGGACCGCTCTCGGGGCTCCTCCCGGATGCGGATCGCTCCTACCACAGCAGGTTTCCGCGCCTGCCCGGTGCTCTGCGCTGCACCCTCTTAGGCCTTAGAGCCTAGACCCTTGGCTGACTTCTTGGCTGCACCGCCCCCGGGGGGGCCGCCTGCAAGCTGCACGTGCAGGGCGAGCAGGCCCAGCCCCTCGGGCAGTCCTCTCGCATGCCAGCTCTAAAGAAAGAAAGTAGACGGTCCTCCCATCGATGCAGCATGCTGGGACACCAAGAATCCCCAAGATCGTGTGCAGGGCGGGGACACATGTCCCTAAATCCCATCTCGTCTCAGAGTTTGACCGTTTTATTTATTTACTTAGCATGCTGGGCGCTGGGGGTGAGGACAGACACAGAAAAATGCAGCTTAGGAAACTCGTTTACCAGAGGCTAGACCTAAGTGCTAAGAGGGTTGGGGCGAGGGGGGCGCATCATGGTACATGGAGCGGAGTCCGGAGAGGCGGACGAGGGCTGCTGCCAGAGATGTGGTGTGCTGCCAGGGGCGCAGCCGGCGTTCTCTCTCGCATATAAGGACGAACCTATATCGCACCTGTGGGCGCCACCGCCCCTCGGTGTCCTCCGTCCCGTCCAGTCGACCACCTGACTGAGTGAGTAGAATTGTGAGAGAGAGAGAGAGAGAATTGTTGTCCTGAGGAAGTAAGGAAAAAGAATTTAAACAAAACAAGTCTCTCTCACAGCAGACAAGAAGCTGTGAACAACAGTTCCTTCAGCACCCCGAAAATGATCGCCCTTCGGGCACCTTCCCATGCGCCTACGGGCACCCCAACACTCCCACACGCCGAGCCACGCGCTGCCGGCGCCCTGCATGACCCTCTCCACGCACACCGCGTGAAAACTGCACGTACGTCCCCGCGCGCACGCAAACACGCGCAGCGCCATTTCAGAGCTGTGCCACTGTGCGTCTGCTCTGTGCTGGCGCCCCATGGCCGTCCCGCGCCGCCCGCACCAGCCACGCGCCCCTCGCACCACCAGAGGCAGCCGCATATCCACTCACGCCGCGACGCGCGCGCCGCAGCACACCTCACCAGCACGCCTTTTTGCGCCCTGTGCAGGCTCTGCACACTGCTCCTGGCATCTCACAAGCGGCTGTACCAGGACGCGCCGCGAGTACGACGCAGATTCCGCACCACGCAAGGCACGCACGCACGCACGCACCCGCACGCGCGCGCCACGCGCTCATCCGCTCAGTCTGCTCCACAGCCTGTCAGCCTGCCTGCACACACAGCATACAGCACCATGTGCACGCACTGCGCTCAACGATGCAGCCCGCACCCCGCAACAACAGCCTGCCCCTCGCCTCATCACGACGTCTCGCGCACACTCCGCCAGCAGCCCAACCAGAGACACTGCAGCGCGCGCCTCTGCACGCCTGCAGTCTCTCTGACCTTCCCAATCCTCCCCGCCGCCGCGCCTCCCCGGGCACACACCGCAGCAGTGAACATGTGAGAACGACCGAGCCCGCGCCTGCCGCACACAGCCCCGTATTCGACTGTTGGTAAGTGCACGCTGTTACGCCTCTGTGTGTGTGTGCTCGCTTACTGCCAAAAAAGAAAAACATGATGCGGAGACAAACATTCCTGCTGAGTGCTGTCCAGATACAAAATATATACACCGGAAAGGCCCGACGCCCCCCCCGGGCACAAACCCCACACCGAAACCCCTGCCGCACTTTTTACTTTTGTTTGTCATCTGCCAGAAAAGATACACGATACAGGAAACAAAAAACACCGCGGGGATTCAGAAAATAAAAGAAAAACAGCCTCACCCCAGTAGGGATAACGCCGAGTGCCAGACCACCAGGGGGCAAGTGTGTGTAGCACCTTCGACCCCGAAATGAAGGTCGCCACGCAAAACCGGGCGCTAGGAGAGGTGAACTGAAGGCTGAGCAGTGTTCAAACTTTACCGGTATGAGACCGGTATTTGGTGATATTTTGATTAGTTTTGGAGTGGTATGGTATAGTGGTATGCAAAAGTGGTATGCGGGGTTTTCATTAGTTGTAGCGGCTGTCGGTGTGGTCCCGGGGGCGAAACCATGCAAAAGTGCGGGTATTACCCGGGTATACCCGGGTTTTTCCAGGTATACCCGCAAAATACCGGGTATTTTGCCGATTTTGCCGATTTTGCCACCAAGAAGGCACTCCGACTCGCTTTGATTTCCGTGAGGCAAGTAGTATCCCGTACCACTTTTTGATTAGTGCAGGCCTTGGGTTTGATTAGCCAAAAACTCCCATACCGGTAAAGTTTGAACACTGAGGCTGAGACAACGGAGGCCGAGCCTGAGTGGGCGCCCGCGCGCCCCCACACAGGCAAGCCTCTGTCCTTCGGCCCACTCCGGCGATCGTCCGTGGGCGGCCGCGGACAACATGGGGCCTAATCAATTCCCTCAACACCCGACCCCACTCTAGGGACAGCAGCGCGCTTCTCATCCCGGAGAGGGAAGGAGGGGGGGGGGGGGGGGGGGGAGATCAGAGAGCCAAAGCAGGGAGTACCCCCGACGGACGCGAGTCGGGGGGAAAGCGAGACGAGAGATTCAAGGCGAACTTCATCACCCGTCCAGGAGCCCCGCATTAGGTAGCGACCCCAGGTTCAGAGCTAGGCTTCCCGACAGGGCAGGGAACCCCCAGCGCGCAGGCGGGGCCCACGGTAGCCTCGTGCAGTACGCGATACCGAGAGCTGGGGGAGAGGCGCGCCACGCCAAGGGGGACGAGTGACGGGGGGGGGAGAGTAGTGTCTTTCGCAGGGTAAAAAGCAATTTTTTTTTCTCTCACAGCAGACAAGGAAAAAGAAAGAGAGAAAGAAAATAGACACCCCAAACGAGGGATGGGGGAGGAGACAGGGTCCCCACCTGCACGAGCAGGATTTCAATGTATGTGGCTCTTGTACGTACATTCCCGGAGGAGGACTGCTGACAGGGTTTGCGATGAGGAGTGACCCGAAGGATTTTGGAAGGACGATCAGGAAGGGCAGTGGCGCCTTCTTCTTTCTTTGTGCCAGTCCGCGCCAGTCCGCGCTTGTCGTGCCAGTGAGTGGCAAAAAGAAAGAAAGAAAACAGACAACCCAAGGGAGGGATGGGAGAACGGTGAGTGGCATCCACGTGTCAGAAAGAAGAATTCTTTTCACGCGGTTTCGGGGAAAGCTCGTTTTGGCTCTGGTGTTGTAAACACATATGCGCTGGCTCGTCATCATCTCTGCTGTCAGCCTCGCTGCTGCGTTGCATTCGGTCCCTCCGCCCTCGGTCGCGCGGCCGTTCCGCTCTCGAGCGCCGCGCGCAGCCCTTTCAGACGACGAGCCAAAGAAGACTGGCGAAGACGGGGATGCGCTCGCGGCAGAGTTTGCGCGTCGGCTGGAGGCGGAGGGCGGTGCGACAAAGTTCAAGCTGAAGACAGACATCTCGCGCGCGGTAGAGCCTCTCAAGGACGGCCTCACCGACGTCGCGAGAGAGGCGAAGAACGTGCAGCTTCCCGACTTGACCGACGCGTCACCGCAAACGCTGCTCGGAGGCCTCTTTGGTGTCGTCTTTCTCTGCACGCTCCTCAGCGCGGCGAGTGGCCCGAGCGTAGACACACGCACCTCGGACGGCACTACCCTCGAGTTCGGGCAGCGTTCAGAGCTGCGGCAACCCGATTTCGGCACCTCAAACCGCGGCTACCGCCCCGAGTTTGGCAACCAATGAGCAGCGACATATCCCGTGTGGACCGCTACCCGTCGGCGATCAACGGGCGATCTCGCGAGGGCCGTGGCGGTCTGCTGCGGCACATACGTGTGTGGTGGCGTGTTTTAGGCGTTCTTTTGTTATGTCCATTTTTTGCGCATTCCTGTCCTCCTAATACAGATGAGGGACACATTAGGAGAAGGATAAAAGATGTGGTCCTCCCTCAAGTCAAGAAAGAAAATAAGCTGCCGCATGAAAACGGAAGTCGCAACACGCAAGTCCGGGTCGGTCCGCTCGCGTCCGTCGCTCCGCGCGGGAGCGAGCCGGACAACTCTCAACTGCGGGCGCAATGGACGAAGAGTTCAACCCCACGAGCCACACCAATTACTGCCAGAAGCTGCTTCACTCCTTCTGCGGCGTCCTTATCGGCGCACTCTCCACACCTTGCTGAGCTGTCATAGCGCATGCTACGTCCAACACGTGTCCGCCACACAGCCTCTCTCTGCGACAAGTGACATGTTGTGCATGACGTGTACACAGGTTTTCTCCTGCTGCCAGTTGGCTGCTGGCTTGTGGTCTGGAACGAGGGCAGCGCAACCTTAATGGGAGGGGCAGCACACCACATCTCTCCCACACGCGACCCCACTTGCTCCTCAGGCAACTCGGTGTGCACCTCCGCCGCTTTTGACGCGGGTAAGGCCATCATCGTTGACACGGCGTGCGAGAACAATGCGGCCAACATGGGCGATCTCGTCCACTACACCTGTCCCGTCCAGCTGGACACGGCGGAGGTCACTGAGAGCGTCACGGGCGCGACCATCCCCGGTGCACTGAAGGTTGCGGCGCGCTTACGGTGCCCCAGCACCCCGCGTGGCAGCCTTTGCTCAGGAGCAACCGCGTGCTCAGGTGACCTCGACAGTCCAGATGTATCTATGGACCGAACAAACCTACAGCCAGGAGGAGAAGGACAACCTTGGCGGGACGACAACGTACACGTGCTTTTGCTATACCAAGACTTGGACGAGCATGGCGGGCCTGCGCCTTACTTTGGGAGGCACTCTGACGCACACCCAATATCACGCGAGACAACCGACATGTAGGCGCCGCGTATCGATCAACATAATATCCGCTACACTTGCGGCAGAAACGCGAAGGACCCCGGCCCCAATTGCCTGAACTCGCAACCGTCGGCGTCGGATCTGTCGCTCGACACCTCTGGGCTGGGCTTCTCGCAGAGCTACGCGCCGAGTGTTGACCTCGGTGCGGGCGCCCGTCTTGAAGCTCATCCACGCGACCCAACTCAGCGGATGGTATGTTTCCTATGGCAGGCGAACCAGTCGCCCAGTTTGCGCTCACCCAGGAGAAGTTGCAACAGACGATGGACATGGGCCCCGCGCCGATCGATATCCCGGCGCCTGCAGGCTGGGCGCAGACGCAGGAGGGTGTTCAGAGCAACGACCCGATGGCAGGGCTGATGAGCCAGACGGGGCCAACGGAGGGTGCGGTCTACTACTATAAGACTGGGGACGGCCGCATCTACACCCCAAACTCGGCGCAGCTGGGAGACCGCCAGCTGACAATGCAGGCGTACACTGCGGAGAGCGTCTCGGGGATTGGTAAGCAGCTCGCGGGCTCGCCAGGCGCCCTCGAGCCGTACGAGGCGGGCGGTGGGTGGTTCCCTCCGTGCAAGCCGCGCGAGCTGGAGTACTATATGGGGAAGGCGCTCTCGCCAGCAGAGATGTTTGGCGTGCTCAAGGCGAACCTCGACTCGATGACGATGCTGGTCCGGCTCCTATGCTACGGCATCTTCTTTGCGGGCTTCATGATGATCGGAGGCCCTCTTGCCGTTGCGCCCCAGATCGTCCCGTGCGTCGGCGAGTACATCGCCGGTGTCGCGCAGTGCATGGTCGCCTGTGTGGCCGCAGTCTTTGCGCTCGGGCTCTGGGCGTTCTCCACCGCCATCGCCTGGCTCTTTTACAACCCCGTGTACGGCATCGCCCTGCTGGTCGTCGCAGGTGCGGCGAGCTACATCGGCAACAACATGGTCCAAAAGGCCAAGCACGAAGGCGGCGGCGGCGGCGGCGGCGCTCCCAACCTCGGTTTTAGCAAGCCGCAAGACGAGGTACCGCTCGTGTGAGCGGTCCATAGCTGAGGACTCCTGCTGGAGCTCTCTGAGCCCGCTCTCGCTCCAGGAGAGGGGAGTATCGCTCTTGCCTGTCACCTGTGGGCGCGGCGCAGCTCCCCCGGGGGCAGCGGCAGGGCCAGGCGCACTCCCGTTGCAGTGCATGTAATACTGTAAGGTGAGACGACAGACACAGGTACACCTCCCAAAAGGTGAGCTGAGGACTTGGCTCTTGGGGGGGGGGGTTTGTAAATAAATAAATAAAACGGACACCTCTACTAGGAGATGGGTAAAAAGGAACAGGTCCCCGCCCTGATGGGCCCTGCGGTCTTTGCGTGCAGGGTTCTTTGTGGGTGTGGTCGGCGACTAGGGGGGGGTTGTGGGCTACATGCGGCTCTCTTTTTTATGAATGATTTAGATTGTGCTTTGTGGGTCGGCGAACTGGAACACGCCCTCACATGGGGGCTCACGCGCGTAAAAAACAGCTAGCCGTAACAGGGTGCCGCGCTGCCGGGCTCTCACTCTCACGTCTCAGCCTCAGGGGGTTTGTGTGGAAGACACTCGACTACACATGTGCATGCACATGTACATGTGCACACATGCGATCAATTATCAATGTACTAATCACGCTGTGGAATAAAGCGTAACACGACGGTGTTGTGCTCTACGTGTGTCTCTCTGTCCACTCGAGACTCTCCGTTCGTGGCCGTTCCGCACTCAGGTCAACTTTCGAGACGGCACACGCCAACCTCCTCAACCCACACCCCAGAAGCGACGCGGCGCCTGCACCGTCACCTCGGTGCCGGTCGTCGGCTGCGCCACCGCCGCCTCGTGGAAGCCCCGCGCCCCCGCGAGCGCCAGCCGCAGCTTGGCCCGCAGGTGCGCCTCGCAGCAGTACTCGGGCAAATAGAGACGGTTGAAGCAAGCCGACGCCGTGGGGAGTCGGCCGGTGGCGCCGCCGCCAATGCACGCCACCGTAAAGCGCTGCTCGGCGCCACGGTAGCCCATCAGCGAGGCGAAGCCGGTAGCAGGGGGCCGCGTTGCGCCGGTGGCGAAGAAGAGGAGCTGCGCGCGCTCCGCCTCCGTCAGGTGGTCGCGCACCGCGCGCCTGCGATGTCGAGATCGCCGAGGTTACCCGAGATGGCCCGAGCTCAACGTCGGAACGGGCACCGCGCGCCAGAACCACGCGACGCCCCTAGAGTGTGCGTACTCGGGCGGGTCGTAGCGCGTGTGTCGCTCCCAGTCGTCGACGTCGATGGCCGCCTCCCCGCACAGTAGCAGCTGGACCTGGTCTCGGGCGAAGCTCGGGTGAACTCGGACGAACACCCGACCGCCGCCTCGCCGCCTCGCAGCGACTGCGCCTCGGCGACCGTGCAGCAGGTGCGGAGGGAGGCGAAAGGGCGCCCGTCGAGGAAGACGGCGAGGCCGGCGCGGAAGGCGGCGACCTGCGGCTCGACGGCGCCGAGGAGCTTGTGCTGCGCGTACAGCCGCAGGTACTCCTCGACGTTTGCTGCGGTGACCGGCTCGTCGGCCCCTCCCGGCTTGAGCTCAGTGGCGCGCCGCCGCTTGGACGACTCCTCGTAGATGACCGCCTCGTCGCCGTCCACCTGCGACGGTAGGGGAGGCTCGCCTCCGCCAGCCTCGGGCAGGAGGCCCTCCGGGCCTCGCACCTCGAAGCAGAGGCACATGGCGCCGAGATCCTCGGCCGGCATGGCGAGCAGCGTCCTCTGCGACTGGTGCAGCGCGGGGTCGACCGACGCGAGGTCGTCAAAGCTGAGCGGGTAGCCGAAAACGGCCTTGAGGAAGGCGTGCGACCACGCCACGCCGACCGTCTCCCGGTGGTACAGTGCGAGGCCGCAGATGCGGCCGAGCAGCGCGAAGTACGAGAGGTGGTCCTCGCCCGCCGAGGAGGCCGAGTGCGGGTTGGGCCGCAGCCCGTCCTGGCTCGCCAAGAAGAGGCCGCGGCGCGGGTCCACCATCTCCGCCGTCGCCTGCTCGAACCACTCGCGTCGCAGCGCGTCGCCCGCCGCCGCCTCGCCCTGGTAGCGCACGTCCAGCGCGGTCGCCGCCGTGCCGGAGAAGGGCCGGCCCGTCGCCTCGTCGACGCTCAGGGCGGCGCACGCCCCGACGTCCCCGTGACGGCCCCACTCCCCCTTTCTGTCGCCCGGGCGCCACTCCGACACGTCGAGCGGGCTGCTGCGGCGGGCGAC